>NW_011887303.1:556718-620604 GCF_000151315.2 Capsaspora owczarzaki ATCC 30864 | reverse complement strand
GACGAAAGAAGAGAGACTGAAGTGCATCATCACAAAAGGGATTCATGCAGTCAATCATGATGTGACATGGGAAGCGTACTTGAGAAGGGGGGGGGGCCCAGGATGATGATGATTTGGAAGTTGAGCGCGGGAGTTCTCAGCTACTCGGTTTCTACTGACGCTTCATGGACATGATTGCTATTACTATTACTATTACTACTATTACTATTCAGTCCAGTTATATTCCTCGTTTGACAATTGACTCACTGAATCTCTCATACACACACACACACAAATTCGAATGGAAGTCTTGAACTCGACCCCTGTGAGTGAACTCTGCCCGCCTTGCCCGCCTATGCTGATAGTCGATAAGGAGAGCCAACAACAAGTGTGTGTGTGAGCGGCGGGGATGACCTGATCTGAGCCTCTTGAAGGGGGGGGGGTAGAGTGAGTGCACCATGTGTGTGAGTGTGTGCCATGAGGACGATGATCCAACGCCCCCCCCCTCCGCTACCCCCTCACTCACACTCCTCATCCCGTATTGTAGTAGCAGAGAGCACATGTGACTGACGAGTGATGGCGCGCTCGGTTTTGTTTTTGTAGATATCCGCGTCGCAGGCTGGTCGCCAGCTCGCAACGTTCCTGCGCCATGCGAACGCACTGAACGTGCCAGCAACCACCGCCAGCCAACTGGGCGTGCTCGAGCAAGGCATCCGAAGTCACCAGCAGCGTGTTTCAGGCGCGTCTGCGGACGACAGCGTCAGCAGTGACAATGGCACAGCCAAGACCCCTTCCAAGCACAGCAGCAGCAGCAGCAAGAGCGCGGATGTGATGGAGATGGACACGGAACAGTCTGCTCCTGCTGCTTCTACGCCAAAGTCATCGAAAAAGAGCAAATCGCGGGCTTGATGGGTGATTCACAGAGATTTGTTTTTGTTGGTAGTACAAATGATTTATGGTTGTTGTTCAAGCAGCGCTCTCAGTTCCGTGCAAACAGACAAGCGTTGCCAGAAGCAAGTATCAAAGACCACCCAAAAGGACTTAACATGTTTATGGGGGGGGGGGAAGCAGGAAGCACAACACAACGCACAGCAATTCAAACTTGAATTCATCATACAAGCAAAAGTGGCAGCACAACAACCTTCCTCAGCCTGACCGGTCTACGGTTTCGACCATGTTGATACTGTTTCCTCGGATGGCCTGTTGACACACACACACACACGAGATGAGTTTTATGATGTGCAGTCAACAAGCAAGTGTCAACAGCAAACAAGGCCACTCACCACCATGCCGATTTCGTGACGCTCTGACTCGGACACCTCCTCAAAGGTCTCGTCGAGGACGACGTTCATGAAGGGGTCGAAACCACGCAGAATGCCGCTGACCTTACGGTTTCCGTTCAGCTTGACTGCATCACCCCCACAAAACCAAAACAAAAACAACAAAGCATTCCAAATACAAACCAACGTTCCACAGTAAGTCAGCAACATTCTAACTCGCACTTGTAATGTGCGCTTGCAACGATGTTCAAAAAGCCTTGAGCGTGAAACAAAAAACGTACGAATGACACGTCGGTCAAGAAACCTAAAAAAAGCCAACAAGATCAGAAAATCAAAAGATGAGTGAGAAATGTTGCAACTATTGAATGAGCAAAGTGTCGAGAGTCACAGTCAGAGCGGAGGGATATGGGGAAGACGACCATAGGACGACCATAGGACGACCATTGCCATCCATGCTGCATAGACCAACCGTCCCCTACAACCCCCGCAGCTCAAGGCTCACATCCAGGTCCAATCAACTTCAAGAAGGACATCCAGTCATCCGCCCCGCCTCATTCCAAGGCCGGTCCTCGATCGACGAGCAATAGAAAGCAACCGAGATCTCGCCTTCCATTGCTCCCTCTTTGCTCTCCCTCTCTCCCTCTCTCGCGCGCGCTTCTGCTCAACTCTGCCGCCGGCATGGTCGATGGAGAGAACAAGGCAACACTGCAAGCGATTTGGGGGTTGGGGGTTCGGGGAAAGGCGCACTTTTTCAACTCCGGATTCGCAGGCTTGGACATTGTGTGTGTGTTTGTATTGGAAAAAAAGTGAGACTGAGGTGCTCAGAAATCCACATTATAATAAAGAGACATGTACCATTGAACGTGTGTATTATTGTCTTTGTGTTGTTTGGCTGACTTTGGCTTTGGCTCAGTTCAAGTTCTAAGCAAATGAGTGGAAACTGGGCTGAAGGTCAGCGAGTTTCTTCATCTCCTCTGATCAAACTCCCGCCTCATTGGGGCTTTGCTTTTGGCAAGAGGCAGCGTTGCTCTTGTTGTGAGAACGCACGGTCGGTCGGAGGGGTCGGTCAGTCCGGAGGGCTGAAGTGTTGGCTGAAGTGAATGGAACTTGGTTGTCGTCCACCGAGCGAGCGGCAATAAACCCCCGAAGGACCCCTTTGCGATCAGCAATGCTTCGGCCATTGGATTGAGGCTTGAGTGGAAGGTGGCGCCGAGCGTCTGGGAGAGTGGGGGCAAGACGCGCTTCGCATCCACGTCACAACTTTGCTTTGGCCCTGTTGCAATGGCGGCACAGTGAGCGTCTCCAGCTCCTCGCGGCAGCGTTGAGGGATGCTTCAGATGCAACAAACTCACTAACGCGTACCCGCTGTTTTGAACACTTGGCAGAACTGCGACGGGAAGCCCGTCAGCTGGAAAACGAGATTGACACAAAGCTCGTCTCGTTCGGCAAGCTCGCTGCTGGGTTTTCAGGGCTCGATCATGCAACGTAAGATATTATTGAAGAAGATCGAACAAAGCAAAAAAAAAGTACAGTGTGAAGGAGAACGTTTGCCTGGGGGTTTGTCAAACTCACCCCCTTGTTTGAAATCAAACTCTCTCAGATCGTCGTCGCAGGCGGATGGCGTCCCGCTGCTGGCGGCGTCGACAAGCGAACATGTGGCAGACACGATGGCAATTGAGCTGGAGCAGTTGCTGGTGAAACTGTCCAATGTGAACGAGGCCATGACCGAACATGTCAACATGAGCCAGTTTTCAAACCCCGCGCTCGTGCACACGCTGCAGCGGCATCGCGACATCCTCACAGACTACACCCAAGAGTTTCGAAAAACAAAGTCCACGCTCCTGGCCAATCGAGAGCGCGACGACTTGCTAAACTCGGTCCGACGGGACATTTCGTCCTTCAAGGCAAGCTCGGGTCTCCAACGTCGCTCCGACTATTTCGCCAAAGAGAATGAGCATCTTATGAATTCCCAGCGTGTGGCCGATGATGCCATTGGGTAAGGCGTGCGCTTGATGCGCTGTTTGAAACAGCAAAAGCGCTCATTTTTTACCATATATTTTGGCTGTTCTGCATTTAGTATCGCCATTAACGCCAAGGAGTCGATGGCTCAGCAGCGAAGTACCTTTCAAAACATCAACAACCGAATGGGCAATGTTTTCAGTAAGTTTGAGTCGCCGCATTTTTTGACGTTTTGGATTGGTGGTTTGTTCGTTTGTTGTAGTTTCTTCAACTCACTTGGTCGCCACGCATAACAGACCGCTTTCCCCAGCTCAACAACCTCATGCAGAAAATCAACTTGCGCAAACGGCGTGACGCTATTATTCTTGGTCTGGTCATTGCAGCATGCTTAATTTTCTTGCTGCTGTTCGCGCTTCGTCGTTGATGCGCTCGATGTTTTTTTGTTGAAGCGCTGTTTGTTTTTTTTCTGCTTGATTTTCTTCACTTCAATTGCTTGATCGCTGCTGTGTCACGCTTATTGCTATTTCTTTGCGATTGCCGTTGCTTTTGGAGAGCGGGAAGACTTTTTTTTTTTAAGTTTGAGACGTTTTTTTGTACTCTGTAGTTGATTCCCTGCTCGAGTGCCTTTGCACCCCGAAATGCGCGCATCGTGTGTTATTTTTCCCTGCTCCTGTAAATGTGATTTGTATGTAATGTGACAATAGACGGGACAGTTTGGTCGAGCAAACATTTTCTTATTGCTTCTTGAACAAGAGAGCCCCACGATGTTGGAAGGAGTAGAAGATTGGTCGATTGTCGACAGCGTCGTACCGTCTGTGATTACAGCACCCGAACATGCAAGCGAAGGGATTTGGCAGCAGCGAGCGAGAGAGTGAGCGAGTTGAAATACAAAAGCTTTGCATCGACCGAAAAAGCAACGTACACTCGCTCGTTCGATCCGTGAATATTCTTGAATGGCGCAGTGTACTCGACGATTGCCCATGTAGCGAGAACCATGGCGGCCAATGTTTGCAGCACGATCTGTGCAAATGGTCAGCGTGCATGAGCGAGCGGTGCATTGGAGAGCAGCCGTTTTGACGAACCCCGCTATCCCATCCAATCGACATCCGCGTCCATATTGCATAATGCCTCGCATATTGTCATCCATCATTGCGCCTTCGCTCCAGCAAGGGCAGAGCAGGGCAGAGAAGGGGCTCGAGTCCAGAGTCGTCCCCTTCTCCATTGCCCCCTTCTCCTTCTCCTCTTCTCCCTGCGCCCTTCCACTGTTGCATGCGCCACTTTTGAGTGTGGACTGCAATGTGACATGCAACTCGGGCCATCTCGTCGCGGCGTCATCGTCCGGCAGCAGAGCGACACACTCACGTCAATGGGAAGCCCGCTCTGGTCCTTCTCGGCCATCTTCAGGAAGTTGCGATCTAAAAGCAGTTTCAAGTCAGATTCAGGTGAGTTGAGTGCTTTGGGCGAATCACTCGAATCAAAGATGGAGCGACGCTGGGTTACATTGCACGGTCGAGTACGCGGCATTGAACAGCAGCAGCGCGCCAAGCACAAAGGCAACCCGAGTCAGCATGATATTGAGAAGTGAGCATGCGCTGAGATTGGTTTGGTACTTGCGTTAATATTGATTGAGGCGGGACGCCAAGGAACGAAAGGGAAAGGAACAAACCAGGGAAGGGAAAACGCGAGAGAGATGTGGCAAAACGATGGGAAAAAAAAAAAAAAAAAAAAAACTCAGACAGCAAGGGTGAATGTTCAAAATCAATTCACCAAAGTAAAACGCTGGAAAAATCGCAATCCACGCCACCCCGGTTGAATCGTTGCGCTTTCGCACCCGTCGACATCAACACATGCGCAATGGAGAAACGCCAGTCTTGTTTTTTGGGAAAGGCCTGAACACCATCTTTGTCGTGTTATATTGTGGTGAGTGTGGTGTTCAATGCACGGTCCATGGGGCGATGGTGCCCAATACCTGAATGGCAACAAAAAACACCTGAGACCGAAATCCGAAACGCCCCTTATTCTCGCTTTTTCGCTGGCTGACGAAAGGTTTTCCATCGCCATGCTTTTGTTTTGTTTGTTTTCTTGACAAACAAATCAACGCCACCCGTTGGCTCCACATCAACCATGTGGAGGGGCGTGTCGTCAAGGTTTGCCATTCTCGCCGGGAAGTTTTCCGACTTTGGAAACCTGAGTTGATGTGTGATAAAAAGTTAGCACGTCGACGACCAAAAAAACCTTTTCGCTTCGAACAGAGTGCGCACAACTGCACGCACACATGCACATACACATACACACCCCTTTTGTGCGCACGTTTCGCAGCGCAAGTAGTAATTTTGGGGAGGCTCACCTCGTTTTCCGGTTTCGTTGATTTCAGAAACGCTTCGTCCATGAACTCTAAATCTTCCACGCGCTTTGCGCTGTTCTTGCTTGTCTGTCTGGCGTGTCTTTCGGGACGTGCGCTCGCCGATGACGCCTGCACTGTCTGTGTTTGCGGCGCCGACAGTGTCACCAACTGCCAGAGCACAGTCACGACCATTCCGACGGCCATTCCCTCGACGACCGTGTTGCTGTGAGTGTTTTTGTTTGTTTAGTTTTGCACTTTTTTGTAAGTTCATCGACAAGTATTTACTGAACTGCATCGTTCTGGACCACCAATCAAGTGACTTGTCCAACACTCAAATCAACGAGATTGGTGTCGACGCCTGGGCCGGCCTGACCGCTTTGAAGACCTTGTAAGTGGTGCAGGCGAACGCTCGGCTGGTCTGGAAGAAGTCCTCACCTTCCGTTTCGCTTCCGCACAGGAACCTCACCTTTACGCAGCTGACATCGATTCCGGACAACTCGTTCTCCGACCTCAGCGCTCTGGAGAATCTGTACGTTCTTGTATTGGCCTGTTGTTTGCTCTCGAGCTTGAGCTAACAGTGCTGGCATGCCCTTAGGTACCTTTCGCACTGCCCGATCTCCCAGCTCTCGACAAACTCATTCGCCGGTCTCTCGGAACTGCGTGTCTTGTAAGATGGCCGAGCGAGAAACCCCAACTTCGCTGCCACTCGTCGTGCTCATTGCTGATTTCTTTCCACAGGCGTTTGATTAACACGACATTTGAGACCATCCCTGACAATGTCTATTCTCCGTGCCCCAAGCTGAAGGCGCTGTAGGAATTGGCGAAAAACAAAAAACATGTGTGGGGAAAAGAGCAAAAGCTTTCGTACTCATTTTCAACCGTTCTGCAATGTAGCTGGCTGGATTACTGCAAGGTCAAGGTCTTCAACGACAATTGCTTTACTGGTCTCGGCGAGCTGACCTTCCTGTGCGTTTTTAGTCTGGCTTGGAATTATCGCATTCAGTTCTGCAGTCTCACCCTCACATGTTGGTTCCCCGCAGGTCTTGCTACAACAGCAGTGTCGCAAACATTTCAGAGAATGCGTACTCAAGCCTGACCAACCTCGAGTATCTGTACGTGTCGCTCCAGTGGCTGGCAATGAAATGGTCTTGATTGTTTGTTCATTTTTTTCGGTTTTTTGGGACAGCAACCTCAACTACACCAAGATTCAGCACGTCTGGCCCAAGTGGTTTACCAACACCAAGAAGATTCAGATTCTGTAAGAGTTCGGAGCCAACGTGACTTTGAAAACGCCCTGAGCTCCTGAGCCTTGGCTGATGTTGACTGCACAAAACAACCCTAGGTACCTGTCGTGGACCAACATTACGAGCATCCCCGCTGATGCTTTCACCGGGCTGACCGGCTTGTACCAACTGTACGTATCATCGCATTGACATTGCCGAGTCCATTCTCGCACTAAAATGGCGATCCACACTTTGTTACTTTTGGGCAGGTACCTGTACTCTGCCTACAACCTGACCACCCTGCCCCCGGGCTTGTTCTACGGTCTCACCAACCTGACGCTCGTCAAGCTTGAGCCCAACTACTTTACGGGATATGCTGCGCCTCCCAGCACCTATGGACCCCCGGCATCTCCGCTTCGTGAGTTTCACTTTGTAGGCACTGGTTGCTTGTCCGGTTCAAATTGGTTGATCTCATCGCTGGACTTGCTTGTCGCCAACGATTAGCTTGCAACTACACGTGCAAGACTTGCTACGGCGGCTCTGCCACAGCCTGCTGCGGCACAGACTGCCTGTACTGCGACACAAACAACCCGTGCTTGACCGTTCCTCCGAGCTACTCGTACTATGCTTCGTCCGTCGAAAAGCCCTCCACCTACATCCCACCGGCCGAGTCCTCCGTGTATGTTCCCCCTGCAGAGTCCTCCGTGTATGTTCCTCCCGCAGAGTCCTCCGTGTACGTCCCGCCGCCGCCGATCGACTCTCCATACGTTCCGTACGGCAACGGTGCTTCGGAGACGGCCGCCGATTCTACGACTGCACTGATGACCTTTGCCAGCGTTGTGGTGACGGCGTGGGCGCTGCTTGTGTAAACGCGGGTCAAAACGCTCGATTTCCAGCTCATTCATTATTGGAGCCACTGAAGAGCTGAAGACCGTCTCTGTTGTCCCAGTGGATGGTTTCTTGACGGGGGGAAGTGGTCAGCTTTGTTGTTGACATGTACAGGTATTGAGATTGCATGCTGAGTAAATGTTGTTTGCGCGCTTTTTGACGAGCGTACTTTCCAAATACAAGCGGTAAACAAGTCGAACACTTCAACGCGTCATTTGAACCCCTCGTTGTGAGCTCATCGCTTACGGTTAAAAAAGTTCAATTGTTCAATTTATTCCGACTGCATCGCAGTGCTTGACGGCGAGTCACGAGAGAAAATTCGCAAACTCGATCGCTTGAGTGAAATTTGGTTGGGTTGCGGGGTTGAGCGTGGAGTGGGATGTGCCGAGGTATGAGATGTGCACCTGCCAAATGTAGTCCGAACATGAGAGATGTGCTGCGTGTCGAATTTGAACATCAAACCTCGTGTCGTCAAACACGAGCAGCTCAGTCGTCAAAACCAAATTCCGTGCGTTCTTCAACGAACTTTGTTTTTTTTTTTTTTTTGCTTTTTTCAATCTGCGTCGCTAAGGCAAAGTCGGACTGATCAATCCCCTCATCCGCGCTGCATTGAAGTCTGTTCTTCTAGGCAATGGGCAGGCTGGGGACATCACGGCTAGGTGTGGGGCGGAAGAACGGTGTCGAGGGGCCAGCCAAACAAAAAAAAAAAAAACCAAAACTCGCCAACCCTCAAAAGAACGCCGCACTTTGCACTCCCTCGTCCAATTGGTTTTTGACTGATTATTGTTGTTGCTGTTGTTGCTGTTGTCGCTGTTGCTTTTATTTTGCCACTGTCTCTGCGCTCTGTTCACGACGCCACAGAGATCAGCAAATACGAAAAAATCAACGCTATGATGAAGCTCAATTTGGCGGCTGGAGGTCGCGCATTCATCCTGCTCGGGGTGTTACTTGCGTGCACGTCAATGAAACCTGTTTACGCCGAGGACGCATGCACCGTGTGCATTTGCCAGAACTCGTT
Source organism: Capsaspora owczarzaki ATCC 30864 (assembly GCF_000151315.2). Lineage (NCBI taxonomy): Eukaryota > Filasterea > Ministeriida > Capsasporidae > Capsaspora > Capsaspora owczarzaki. The sequence goes on along the minus strand of NW_011887303.1, from coordinate 611,913 downwards.
CGTCAGCAACTGCTCGAGCACCATCACCACCGTTCCAACCAACATCCCCTCAAACACTGTCGCCCTGTACGCTTGGTCAAATCTGGTTCTCTTGTTGACGTTGGCAACTTGAAACGTTTTCTCATGAGCTCCTCTCCTTGAAACTAGTGATTTGTCTGGAACTTCAATCGCGGACATTGCACCGAACGCGTTTGCCGGCCTGACCATTCTTCAAAGCCTGTACGTCACAGCAGCCACCACGATCAGTGTGTCATGAGATTCATGCTCACCTCTTTGCCTTGGAACGTATGTGGGAACGCGCGCTTGTAGTGACCTGAGCTTTACGCTGCTCAAAAGCATTCCGGACAACGCATTCGCAGGGCTCCCGTCGCTCCAGTTCTTGTGAGTTTGTTCGGATCAGACATTTGTGTTTTGATTGCTCGCGGTTGGCTTGGCTCATGTGCATTCGCTGCTGCTGCTGCTGCTGCTGCTGCTTAGGTACTTGGACTATTGCCCCATTGCAACCGTCACCGTCAATTCCTTTGCAGGCCTGACGTCCTTGCAGCACATGTAAGATCTCGGTTGAGACAGTTCAAATGCTGTCTCATGTCGTGCTCACTAGTTGATGGTGTTTTTTCTGCCAGCCGCCTCGTGAATACCTCGATTGCAAGCCTTCCCGACAACGCGTTCACCAGCTTGACCTCCCTGAACACAATGTACGCCGGATCGATGCGTGTGATCTACGAGGGAAGTCGAGGTTCCCCCGTCTCACCCGTTTGCTTCGTAGCGATCTGAGTTTGACCTTGCTGACAGCCATTCCAAGCAACGCTGTCAATGGCTTGACTTCCCTGCAGTCTCTGTACGTGTCTTGCGAGCTTGACGCGTGGCAGTGCGTTGGCACATCTGACGGAACTTTGCAGCTACTTGGGATTCACTTTGATTTCAAGCATTCCCGACAACGCGCTCGCCGGCATTTCTAGCCTGCAGTATCTGTAAGCCTCAGGCGTCACTGAAACGCAGTCTAGTTTCATATTTGGCTGACCCTACCGTTTGTTTGTCCAGCGATCTGAACAGCTGCCCGATCAATGCCATCACTGACAGCGCATTTACCGGCGCGTCCCAGCTAGTGTCTCTGTACGGCGTAGTGACGAGCGCTTGTTTTACAGGGGGGAAAGCCGAGACTGTTTCTCACCGTGCTGCTGCCGTCACGCCGTTTGAGTTGCTCACAGAGACGTCTCGTATACTGAACTGACCGCAATCCCCACGACCGCCTTTGCCGCTCTGACGAGTCTTCAGTACTTGTGAGTCGCTGACCTGTTTCTTTGGATACTTTCTGCCATGCTTTCCCAAGCAATTTGACTGTCGACCTCGATTGTGCTCTTGGGTAGGTACATGTCCAATGCCAAGGTGGCTTCGCTTCCCGATCTCAGTTTCAATGGTCTGACAACATTGCTTTACTTGTAAGGAAGCGATTTGCCAGCTTTGTGCGTGTGTGAGTGCCGTCTCCTTTTCAACGGCGTGCTAACCTTGAATTCGTTTGGCTCTAGGGACCTGGACTCGTGCCCCATTACAACCATTTCGAGCAACGCATTCGGTGGCCTCAGCTCCTTGCAGTCATTGTATGATTCGAACAGTTTTGACGAGCATTGAACCTGGCGACTGACCTCAACTGCGTTGTCGCAGGCATTTGTCATCGATTCTCGTCACGGGTATCCCGACTGCTTCACTTGCGCTCGTTCGCACTTTGGAGTTTTTGTAAGTGTGACGCGGGCAATAGCAATGGAGCCTAGAAGCAATCGCGAGATTGACCGTAGGAAAATGCCTTTGTTACCCCAACAGGACTTTGAGGTCTCCGCAAATCACAGATCTTCCGGACAATGCGTTTGATGGGCTCTCGAGTTTGACGTATCTGTAAGAAGGCGGCGGCTTTGAAAGAAACGGAGTTGCCTGTGTGCAATTCGCCCTCTCACAACCAACCTTTTTGTGTCTGAAATCAGGGACTTGGACGGCTCCCCGATCACAAACGTTGCCAACAACGCGTTCGCCTCCTTGACTCAGCTTCAATCCTTGTAAGCCAAGAAACAAATGATATGAGCCTACCCTTGCTGGTTCTCGCTTTGCTCACCTGATGCAACTCACGATAGGCACTTGAGCTCGACTCAGCTCACTGCCGTTCCAAGCGGTTCATTTACCGTCCTTGCCGCTCTGCAGGCGCTGTATGATCAACAATTGCGGTTCGTGTTATTTGTACAAACAAGCACGCTTACTTTTCCGTTTCTGCAACTTGCCAGCTTCTTTGACAACACTCCAATCACCTCGATTTCGGACAATGCTTTCAACAGCCTGGTGAATCTCCTGAGCCTGTAAGCTTGAATCAAACCATCGCTGTGAAGAGAAGGCATGTTCAGAGTCGCTCACGAATCTGGTCACGTTTCAGGAGCTTTTACAACTCGTCAGTGAATTCCGTTTCGGACGCTGCCTTCGCTGGACTGACGCTGCTGGAATACCTGTATGCCAGAGAGCGTGTGGAGTTGCTGCACAATTGCCTAGTTACTGACCTTTCCGTGAAAACAGCGATCTTGGATCAACTCAGATCAATGCAGTTCCTGTTACCCAAATCTCTGGTCTCACCAGCCTTGAAACTTTGTGAGTTTTAACGCGTAAAGTGGGTTTGGACCCAAGTTTGAAGGCTAACTGCGCTGAAATGGCCTTGTCCACGTTTCCGCAGGTATCTGGATAACACGCTCATCAACACTGTTCCAGACAATGCGTTCAGCGCGCTCGTTGATCTTGAGAATCTGTAAACTAAAAATGAGGTCTTGTGACAGCGACGGCGCTTCCACAGTGTTCTCACTTTGCTGATTGTGTATGGCAGGTACTTGGACTACCTGGCGATTACAAGCGTTTCCGACACTACGTTTGGCGGCCTGATTGAGCTTGAGCTTTTGTGAGTGACTTGGATGATGCGAGAGTGGCTCGCGGCTTCGCTGCTCACGGTTGTTGTTGTTTTTGAATGCTTTCTGTCACCAGGAGCTTGTACAACACGTCGCTGTCGGCAATTTCGTCAAACGCCTTTGCTGGCCTGAAAGAACTGACCTATTTGTACGCGCCTTTGAGCTTTGTGTGCATGCTCCTTCACCGCGTTATTCATGGAGTGTTTTGTATTTGGGGGAGCAGGGACTTGGGCTACACGCAGATCACCACCGTGACCGCGAGTTGGTTCACTGGCCTTGTTGATCTTGAAACGCTGTAAGCAATCCGTTCGAGCTGAGCATGGACGGTCTACAAGAATGGAATATTGATGAGCACTCTCTCTGTCAGGTACCTGGACTCGACTCCAATCGCAACGCTCGACGCGAACGTCTTTAATGGTTTGCAAAGCCTGAGCTCCCTGTAAGGCTAGCTCGTGGGCCACACAATGCTCGTTGGGTGGGCACTTTGACTCAGCAGACAACATTTGCTAGGTACTTGAGCTCGACCAAGCTGACTACGCTGCCTCCCGGTCTGTTCGTTGGCTTGAACAACTTGACCTTTGTGAGCCTTGTGCCGAACGAGTTTGTTGGCGCCGCGGCACCTCCGAGCACCTTTGGCACGGCCGAGGACCCGTTGCGTACGTCCACAAAATATCGCACCGACTTTTCGGTTTGAACTCGCAGTCTGCTCACCGTTGTTCTCTGTCTCGAACGTGTTCTTAGCTTGCGACCCCGCATGTGCTACCTGCTACGATGCTGGATCTACCTCTTGCTGTGATGCAAACTGCCTGTACTGCGACACGAACAATCTGTGCCTGACTAGCCCGCCGTCGGTCGTTCCTGGGGCGTCCTCGGGTGCCGTTGTCGCACCTTCTGGTTCGATTGTCGCACCTTCTGGCGCCAATATCGCCGGAAACAGTGCTCCTGGTCTGAATGCCGCTGCACTTCCCAGTCTGGCCGCCCTTGGAGCCGTTGCGGCAATGTTTGCGTTGCTCGTGTAGATGGCCACTTTTGCTCTCTGAGAGCGTTTGCTTTTGTAAATAGTTGCATGATTTTGGTCGCATGATAATGTTGAATCTTTCTTTGTCAAGGTCCAGCACATTAAATGTAGAGTCTGAGCGTCGTGGGGGTTGTTGCCATTTCTGAGCTCAGCTGGGTCGTTCTCCTTCAGTGATTTCCCAATAGCACTGCGCCTGTCGCTCTAACCACCCCATACCGATCTACTGTATGATACAGTACCATAGCATGGTCTGGCTCATTCATTTTTTTTTCTTATTGCGAGTTCCAATGAGCAAGTTCACCAACAAGCCGAAATCCGCCGCTCCAGTTGCCCGCGTCGCAAAGCCAGCGCCCGGCAAGGCTGCTCCCTCGATGCGCCCCGCCGCTGCTGCGTCTGCTGCCGGTGGTGTTGCCAAGCGTGACGCGCGCCCTGCGAATGGCGGAGTGGGTGCACGCGGCGGCGTTGCGAGCCAGAGCACCGCTGCTCCACGTGGAAGCAAGCGACCAGCCTCGGACGACGACGACGACGAGGACGACGACGATGAAGACATGGAAGACGATGAAAACATTGACGATGAAGACATTGACGATGAAGAAGCCTTCGAAGACGGCGACGAGGAACTGGACGACGACGACGACGAAGCTCAAGCTGAGGACGATGACGAGGCTGCCACTCGCGTCATCACCGCACCTGCAGGGGAAGAGCAGGCAGAGGAAGCCCCAACGACATTCCAGGCACTTGTAGGTCGATCGAGGCAATTCACACGCCTGACACATTCAAAAGCGCTCAGTTGCTCAGACTTGAACACTCATTGCGCTTCGTTTCCACCACCACCCCCCCCCGCCCTCCATCCCTGTGTCTTTGCTATGACTGTTCTATTTTGTGTTTTGCTTTCAGGGTATTGTGCCATCGTTGGTGGAGGCGTGCTCCCGAATGGGATTCAAAGCTCCGACACCAATTCAGCGACAGTCCATTCCGGTTGCCCTCACTGGCCGCGATATTATCGGCCTGGCCGAGACCGGCTCGGGCAAAACTGCCTCATTCGCCCTTCCCGTCCTGCAGAAGCTGCTGGAGAAGCCACAGCCTCTGTTTGCGCTGATTTTGACACCGACACGGTAAGATGCGCCAAATTGCTTTGTTTTTTGCGCGAATATGATTCTCACTCCCCAAAACCATCTTGCAGTGAGCTCGCATACCAGATTTCAGAGCAATTTGAAGCGTTGGGCTCGACGATCGGCGTCAAGTGCTGCGTTATTGTTGGTGGCATGGACATGACCACCCAAGCCATTGCCCTGTCCAAGAAGCCGCACATTCTCATCGCTACCCCTGGTCGCATTGTGGACCACTTGGAAAACACCAAAGGCTTTTCTCTGCGCAACCTCAAGTTTTTGGTGAGAATCGGGATTGCGAGCAGGTTTTTCTGCTTTCTTCCATTGTGCTCATCGCTTTTGTTTTTGTTTTCGTCATTTTGCTGCCCATGCGGTGCGCCGCCGCCAGATCATGGATGAAGCTGATCGCATTCTCAACATGGATTTCGAAGAAGAAGTCGACAAAATCCTGAAGGCCATTCCGAAGGAGCGAAACACCTACCTCTACTCGGCAACGATGACCAGCAAGGTTGCCAAATTGCAGCGTGCCTCTTTGCGCAATCCTGTCAAGATCGAAGTGGCCACCAAGTAAGCAGTTTTGGACGACAAACTGATGTGATTTGTTGCGTTTTGGGTTTTGCTTGTGGTTGTTGGTGGTGGTTTGACGATCAATCCCTCCATCTGCTCATTCGATCCCTCCATCTGCTCATTCACAAACCTGTCGCTGGCAAAAATGTACACAGATATCAAACGGTCGGCACATTGGTTCAGCAGTACCTCTTCATTCCAGCGCGCTTCAAGGACTGCTATTTGACGTACGCTCTCAACCAACTTGCCGGCAACTCGACCATCATTTTCACCATGACGTGCGCAAATGCGCAGCGAGTGGCGCTCATGTTGCGCAACCTCGGCTTCCCCGCCATTCCACTGCACGGCCAGCTTACTCAGCCCAAGCGTCTCGGTGCGCTGAACAAGTTCAAGGAGCAGTCTCGCTCCATTTTGGTGGCCACCGACGTTGCGAGCCGTGGTCTCGATATCCCGCACGTTGATTTGGTCATCAACTACGACATTCCCACCCACTCCAAGGATTATATTCACCGCGTTGGTCGAACGGCCCGTGCAGGCCGGTCTGGCAGGAGCATCACAATGGTTACTCAGTAAGTTGGGGGAGATTTGTGTTTTGTTGCGTTTCAATTTTAATATGCGCGATCCCAACATCTGATGTATTTTGCTTTGGGTCTTTAGGTACGACGTTGAGCTTTTCCAGCGCATCGAACAGCTGATCAACAAGAAGATGGAGTTGTACGAAAGCGAAGAAGAGCAAGTGTTGATGTTGTTGGAGCGCACAAGCGAAGCTCAGCGGATGGCCATCACTGTAAGTTGCTTTGGGTTTGGGTTTGTGGAAGGCGAGTTCTTCTGCTTGGCTCACGTTGCTCCGCTTCTTCCACCCCCCCCCGCCTCAATTCTATCTTTAGCAAATGCGAGATGAGAACGATCCACGAAATGGCAAACGACGCGGACACGACCGAGACGACGACACGGAAGAGCGACAACACAATATTGGCAAGCACCTGCACAAGAAGCCGCGCTCGGAGGGCGGCGGCCGCGGCGGAGGTCGTGGTGGTTCGCGCGGAGGTCGTGGCGGCAACGGTGGTCGTGGCTATCGTTAAATGGGCCTCGTTTTTCTACAAGATGCAAATGCAGCCCTCTTTTTGTTTTGTCCAAACTGCACTTTCTTGGTTTTTCACGTAGAAGCTTCATGAGTTCCGATTCCATTTCTCGCCAGTACTCACTCGCAGGCCCTTTTCTGCATTGTTTACAACTTGAACCGGTGTTCCGGCGTTTTGCGTTTGTGAACATGCACCACCAAACACAAACACAAAATCCCAATGCAACTCCATTCATTTTTTTTTCTTTTTCAATTGTTCTCCCTTTTCTTCGACCCCACAGCTTCTTCTTCATCCGTCAACACAGGCAACACAACAAACAGCCAACCAAAAGCGCGGGGAGTGTGGGCGACGTGCACCAAACACCACAAATGGCTGGACACGCATCCGCAGCCCCGTCGCTGACCGTCTTTGAGGAGAAGGACGAGGAGAGCGAGGATGGCGCGGCTCGAGCTGAGCAGCAGCGACCGGCATCCGTCCCATCTGCTGCTGCTGCGACTCAGTCTCAATCGATCAGCAGTGACGATGCAGCAGCAGCAGCAGCAGCGGTGGGCAGCTTGCTCGCCTCGCCAACAGCCAGCAGCAGGAGACGCAAAGCAACCGTCTCGTTCAGCGACAATCCAATCACAGAGCCAACAACCGCCTCAGCATCAGCACCAGCATCAGCACCAACAGGAACAACAGCAGGAACAGCATCGCGACGGCGGCGGAGGACGACAAGCAAGTCGCAGCTGCAGGAAGAGGACGAAGAGGCGATTGCCGCTGCAGAGAGCATTGAGCAGGCCGCCATCGCTGCACGAGCATCGACATCGACATCGACATCGACATCGACACCAGCGTCGGCTGCATCGTCTGCATCGTCTGCTGGAGTTGGTGCAGCAGCAGCAGCAGCAGCAGTCATGTCGGGTAGCCCAGTCGCTGCTGCAGCTGCTGCCGGCTCTTCCCCTTCGTCTGCGTCCGGCTCGCCCGTCCTCGCATCAGCTGGGTCTGGAGCCAGCTTGCTTGCGTCTCTGGGAGGGACTGCTGCCAGTGCTGCACCGTCAGGCGCTGCCGAGCCCGAGCCGACCGCTCCGTCTGCCACCGCTCCTGCTGCTGCTGCTGCTGCTGCTGTGCCTCCGTCCGCACTGGCATCGGCATCCCGTGGAGCGAATATCACACTGGCATCCACGGGCGACGCTCACCAGCGGCCGACGCGGGACCGGAGCTCCTCCATTGCTCCACTGCATCCTCCATCCTCGATGACTGCCCAAGCATCAGCAGCGGGCCCTTCGTCGTCCACGCCGTCTCCATCATCCTCCAACTTGGCGTCTCCAACGATGGCCTCGCTGCTGGCGGCACAGTCGCCCATCAGCAGCAGCGTCAACGCCGAGGCAGTCGCCAAAATTGCCAAGGTCAACAGCTCGCGCCCGTACTCTGCCGGTGGTGGAGCAAACACTGCCAGTAATAGTAGTAGTGGTGGTAGTAGTAGTAGTAGTAGTAGTAGTGGCGGCGGCGGTGTCGGGGCGGCTGCCGGTGGAATGATGGGCTCGACCGGTGCTGCTCAAGGCGTCGCTGGCGGAACGGGCGTTCCGGGCATGCGGCCGCTGGGATCGAGCTCGGGCGAGTTTGTCGGATTGTATGACTTTAAGGAAACGCTCGGACGTGGCCATTTTGCCGTTGTCAAGCTGGCCGAGCACGTGTTCACGGGCGAGCAGGTCGCGGTCAAGATTATCGACAAGACAAAGCTCGACGACGTTGCCAAACGCCATCTCTTCCAGGAAGTGCGGTGCATGAAAATCCTCAATCACCCCCACGTCATTCGCCTGTTTGAGGTCATGGACACGGCAGCCAAACTGTACATTATCATGGAATGGGGCGCCGGCGGCGACCTCTACGAAACAATCACGCGCAACGGCAAGCTCGAGGAGGACGTGGCCAGGTCGTACTTTCGTCAGATTCTGTCGGCCATCGAGTTTTGTCACTCGCTGCACATTGTGCATCGCGATCTCAAGCCCGAAAACATTCTCTTTAGCGGCGGCTCCATCAAAATCACCGACTTTGGGTTTTCCAACTCGTACGAGCAAGGGCAAAAGCTGCAAACCGCGTGCGGCTCGCTCGCATACTCTCCTCCCGAAGTGCTTCTTGGCGACGAGTATGACGGTCCAGCTGTGGGTAAGTTTTTTTTTTCTCTAATTCGAGTTTTGGCTGAGGGTTTGTTTTTGGTCCGGAAATTTGGTTTGAACGTACGATCTCACTCTGCTCCACCACCACCACCACCACCTTCCCCCATTTTTTTCAACGCCCCAGATATCTGGAGCCTCGGAGTCATATTGTACATGATGGTGTGCGGATCTCTGCCCTTTCAAGAAGCGGGCGCCTCGGAAACGATCGTGCACATTATGGAAGGACGATTTACCATCCCCGCTCACGTGTCCAGCGAGTGCGCAGACCTCATTCGAGGCATGTTGATTGTCGAACCCACGAAGCGCATGTCACTGAGCGTGATCAAGCAAACAGCGTGGATTACTGCTGCTGACGACACCCCCATTGAGGTCAAGGAACCCGTCTTTGACATTGCCAACTTGCCTCCGCACGAGCAGGAGCTCGTCTTCCAGCGCCTCAAAGAAATTGATATTGATCGCGAAACTGTGCTCAAGTCACTTGCGTCCGACGCCTATGACCACGTCACTGCGACATTCTACTTGCTCGCGCACCAGCACATGAAGCGGTTGCAAAAGAAACCGCCGCCCATGCTGAACAATTTGAAGCGGAAAAACTCGCTACCCTACCGGCTTCCATCCACCGACAGTGGATTGATTGAGCTGCGAGCCCGCCTCGAGGAGGACGGTGCGGACGACGCGCCTTCGCCCAGAGGACTTGCATCAGAAAGTGGCAGCTTTGCCCCTCGTCTGAGCGCCCGCAATTCCAGCGGCGGCCTGTTCGATTCGCGCAATCGAAACGCCTCACCCTCATCCTCGCCGTTCGCGTCCCCGCGAAAGCCAAGCACCCCTGAATCAGGCGCGCTAGGCTCGCCTGGATTTTCTCGTGTTCGCTCCCACACTCTGAACTCGTCGTCGCTTGGGCCATCACCGCTTTCCGGTGGACTGTCGAGCGGTTTGAGCAGCGGCGGGGCTGGTGGCCGACTCGGCGAAGCAACCAATCTCCCGTCCATCAGCACATCGCCGTCCAAGAACGCGAGCCACCTGCTCGCCGGCAAGGGATTCCTTGGCCATGCATCGCCGGACGTACGGCTCGATGTTTCAGACCACGGAGGCTATGGCAGTGCGCCGCAGTCTCCATCCACCCGAGGACCCGTGCAGCCTCTCCCTCAGCCACGGCGCAGCATGACTCCCGACGCCATTTTCAATTTTGAGTTTGACAACCACCATTCGTCCGAGTCGCCTGCCGCTCCGGCGCCTCTTCAAGCGCCTGCAGTCACAAGTCTGGCCCAGAGCTTGCTGCCACAGCGTCGCGGGTCGCTAACGCTGATCGGACGTCCGGCAGTCGCTTCCTTCGCCGAGGAAGCCAGTGACGAGGAAGGAGCAGAAGAGGACGCAAAAGAAGACGAGGCGGAAGAAGAGGAAAAGGCATCGGAAGCCGGCGGCGATGACGACGAGTCGGATTCAACGCCGCCGCTGACTTTGGACAGCACGACAAAATGGCCAACCAGCACGGCGGGGGCGCGCGAAACCGGCACCTTCCGTCGCCAACCGGGCGCTGCTCCGCCTTCAGCGCCATCGTCTGCCGACACTTCCATCGAGACTGTCCTCGCCAGCTCTGCCCCAAGCAGCTCGAAAATGTCGAATGGGACATTCCCTCGTAGCACGTCTCTCAGTGGAATTGTTGCGCTGGCGTCCAGTGATCAGCCCGGCGCTGCAAAAATGGCCAGTCCTCAGGATGAGTCAAGCGCCACCCAGTTCAGTCCCTTGGGTGCGAATGCCCAAAAGTCGCGCATGTCCCTCTCAGCGCAACACTTGTCAGCTGCTGTGCAACAGGGTGGCGCCTCGGCGCCGCTCAACATCAAAGCGACGCGTGTCACACCGCTCAGCTCCTTCAAGGCGTTTGGCGCCAGCAGTGGAAGCGGCCTTGCTTCGCCCATCTTTGTGCGCCGAGCGTCCAGCGCGTCCATTAGCTTTGACAACCGACCATCGCCTGTCGCAACTCCGTCCCCCAAAAGCCCAACACTGACGCCGTCCTTAACTCCGTCAGCGGATGCGTTCGTGAACGGCTCGCCGCTTTCTGCTGTTGTCAACAATGCAGATCCGCCGGCTTCCCCGTCACGCATCGCCTCCGCCGAGACTGCGGCTGCAAAGTCGCCGTCAACGACAACCTATGCAGCGTATGTCGCAGCCCATGGACGGCCCACCAATCACATATTTACACCCGTGGCATCGTCAGCCAAGGCGTCGTCAGTGCCGCTAGGCTTGGACCTCTCGGGCACCCCATCGCCAGCCCCGATTCTTCAGGCGAGCGTGGGCGTCTCGCCCGCAAGCACACACGCCACATCGTCCCCCAGCGCCACGGCCCTTTCGTCAGAGTCAACGCTTGAACCGGACTCGAGCCAGTCAGCCCCAAGTCCAGCGCATTCGGCCTTTAGCATGCGGCTTGGCGGTGCAGACACCAAGCCGGAAGCTCGGCAGGCGCCGACGCCCAATCTCGACATCCCGCTGCTCTCGCAAAGTTCGTTACCGCTGCTGCCCACGCCCGTCCCTGCTTCTGGTGCGGCGGTTGTTCCTGCAATGTCTTCTTCCGCTGCGGTCGTCGTCCAGGACTCGAAGAACTCGTTCCGACACTCGGATCCATTCCCAGACGTGGGCACTGCTGCACCGGCACACGGCACTTTGCCACACCACGCCAACGCAGGCTCGCCTTCCAATGAAAGCAACACCTCTCACCCGCTGCGATTGTCCACGACTGTTGCAACGCGACAATCGAGTCATGGAAGTGCTGATAGCGCAAGTAGCCCGTCCACCACTCTCCCTCCTCCCACTCAAAACCACGCACTGGTCGATCCATTTGGAAAGCCGAGCACATCCCATCGACACAGCGCGTTGGCGTTAGCTCCATTTGACTCCTTGTCCATGACGGCTTCCGACTCGTCAGACAGTCTCGGCAGCATCACAATGACCAACCTGGTTTCGGACCGTCGCGCCGGTTCCATGGGTTGGGGTGAAGACTTTCCTGCTGGCCAAGCCTCGCCAGTGCAGCCGCATGGTTCATTTTCTCAGCACAACCCATCCATGAAAGCCGCTCCTTCGTCTCCAAACTCTGCTCCATCGCTCCTGCTCGCAGTGCATCGCAAAAACAGCAGCCCAGCACCTGTCGCTGCCCCTTCTTCACCGAGTGCTGCTTCTCCTAGCAGTGCTGAGCGGCTGAGCGGTAAGGCCAAGGACGCTTCCGTCGCGGGAGGCTCGAGACTCAGCGTACACCGCGGCAGCTTCCTGGGTTCCCGCGCAAACAAGCAGCAAGACCGCTCTGTCGATCGAACCAGTTTGCTGGATAACACGGATGAGCACATCGAGGCAAACGACGCAGGCACCTCATCACCGTTCGCCATCGACCCCTTACCTGGCCACCTGGAAGAAGAAGCGCCTGGCGGTTTAGACTTTGAAGACGCTCGTGTACCTGGCGCGTTTAGTTCAAGCTTGGCCTCCTCCACGTCGGACTTGCATCATCACTCTTCTGGCGAGCACACCCCATCCACTCGTGCTAGCACCGAACGCTTAAATTACGCCCTGGACAATCCAGACAGCTCCAACCTCATCTCCAAACCAGAACTCAACCAACGGCGCCGCAAGCAAGCATTGCGGGTGCTGGGTAATCCGGAACGAGATGGCGCTCGCTCCCAGTTGTTCTGTCCTGGGGGCTCCTGTGTCGTCATGTAGCTCTACCTTTCGCAATTTTTTTTTACGGCGTTCTTGTCCTGGTTTGATTCCGTGTTTCTTGTTGCGCGATTCTTGTATCCTTGCTTCTGATTAGTTTCTCTAGATTTTTGTTTGTTGCTCTATCGTTTTTGTTGTTGTAGTTGTTGCAGTTGTTGTTGTTTTTGTTGTTGTAGTTGTTGTTGTTGCTGTTGTTGTTGGTGTTGTTGGTGTTGTTGGTGTTGTTGTTGGTGTGTATATTTTTGAAAGAAACCGCTGATTTCAGATGAAAAGGCAACCCGCTGATTCTAATAGCAAAAAATAACAACACGAACTTGACAAGGTACTTGAAAAACTCAAAAAACGGCTCGCAACTAGACAACACACTGCGAAATCACACGAAATCCGCAGACATTTCAAACTTGCGCATTAGCGACTCGAGCTCTTCGTCGATCAAATCGGTGAGCTGGAAAGTGGTGGACATGCGATTGGAGGCAAGAGCGGCTGGTGGTCGCTCTGGCTTAACGACTGGTCGTGTGTTAGCAGCAGCAGCAGCAGCAAGGGCAGCAGCAGGCGAAGTAGCAGCTGCAGCAGTGGGTGATGGCGACAGTGGTGCAGAGCCTGGAGGTACGGGCTTGGTGGGGCGGGATTGTGCCGGTGGAGGCGGCCGGGCTACAGGTGCCGGCGTCGCTTTGAGCGCGACAGGCGAAGCAGGCGGCAAACGCTGTGCTCCGATGGGTGCAGGCTTCGGAGGTGGAGTTGAGGCGTTGGCAGTTGTTGGGGCGACCGACGGAGGCGGCGGCCGTTTCCTACAACAGGGCCCCGAAAGAAAGAGAGAAGAAACAAAAAAAAAAAAAAAAAAAAAAACGAGCCCGAAATCAAACACAAAGCATGAGAGGGGGGAGCCAAAAACACTTCCACCAAGGTGGCACTTAGACCGCGCACTTACATGGGTGTAGATGCGACAACAGTAAACCCTCGCGCCCGTTGCTGCGGCATGGTGAAGACGGCGATCGTGGACGGAACTGTGGGACCCGTCGGATCCAGCGAGTTGATGGACTCGGTTGCAAACAAGGTGGTCAGCTGAAACCCAAACCCAACGAAAATATTGACCAAGCGGGCGACTGGGACATGAATGTCGGCAAACCAGCCTCGCTCGTCGCGTCGTTTCTTATCAGGATGCAATCCGGGTGCCAGTGCTCCGAGCAACGAGATTGGTACCTGTTCGTTCGTTCGTTGGGGTTGGGGGAAATGAGATAATGAGGAGCGGGCTCACATTCTCGAAAAAGCAAGAACAACACAAAAACAAACAAAAAACAAAAAAGCACGACCATCAACACCGTATCAACTCACCCGGCCGTGAATGCGCACACCCCGCGTCACAAAGCATTCTGCAGTGACAAAGTGCGGCGGATCAAATCCAGCGCGACTTGCGCCTCCGGCCACGGGGAACATTTCGGCTTTCGTGAGGCAGACCTCGCGCAGCACGCGAACCCACTCGTTCTTGTCCTCCGCGGTTTCCGCAGCAAGCACGTAATCACGATTGACGCCTGTTGTTGATGACGGGTTTGAAGAACCACCATCGAGCACAAGAGGATTCGGTTTTGAGTCAGTGAATGAGAATCTGAGTGAGAGATTGGTCACCCGCCTTTTCCACCTCAGCATGCCCAAAACTACTCAAAATCAACATCAAACCAACGGAGCTTCTTCGTACATGTGATTTTGAAAGGGAATTGAGCTTCCGATGGCAGCCCAGCCACGGATGATGAGCTCGTGAACGAGGCATTCGGGGTGGTTGGACCAGCGCGAGGCGCCAACGTCGCCGTCGACCCAGCCGCGGCAGCAGTAGCAGTAGCAGTAGCAGCAGAGCCAGTAGTAGTCGTAGTAGTAGTAGTAGTAGTAGCAGCAGCAGTAGCAGAGCCAGTGGTGGCAGCAGCATTGGAGCCTGCCGCTCCACCCGATGATGCTGCTGCGCCGCTGCTGAGGAGGACGCGCTTGTCGCCCGTGGCCGAGAGGTCGGTGACTGCGACGACGTCCTCAATGTAGATGGTCCCGAGCGGTGCGGCCTCGGCGGTGGCTGCGCTCGACTTCCAGTAGCTGATCGCCGTCTCGTTCGACTCGAGCGCAAACCAGCGCCGCTGCCACCGCGAGCTCACAATCGAGCCGCCCTCCTTGTACAGGTACCCGCGCTGGACGTGGTTGGGCGATGGCAGACCCGCAGCAACAGACATTTGTGTGTGGGAGTGGGACTCGGATTAAGATTGAATCAAACAAACAAAGAAGACTACAATCGTGAATCATAGTCTCAGTGTGTCTCAGATACGGATCGTTGAATGTGAGCAATGTCATCCACAGCAGAGTTTCGAGATATCACATCTGTAGATCGAGACCGCTTTGAAGCCGGATTAGCTTCAAACAACTGCACCTGTTTGATAGTTTCTGAAAGCGCTCTTCTTTGTACAGCACACAAAACGCACACACACACAAATCGCACACACGCTCAAAGCACAACAAAGCACTCTCGCGTCAAACTCTGTGGCACCGCAGCTTCACACAATGGTGCGCACCAGCCCGCCGTCCAGGCGAATTGCTGCTCCGTTGATGGCGGACGACAGCGGGCTGGCGAGAAACGTGACCGCGTCGGCAATTTCCTCGGGAGCCATGAGTCGCGCAATGAGCGAGTTTGGGCGGTTCTCGTGCATAAACTTCCTCTCAGCCTCGGCGTACGGGACGTCGGGAAAGAGGTTTTTCACCAATTGCACGACGCCGTCGGTGCGCGTCGGGCCCGGGAGCACCGTGTTCACCGAGACATTGGTGCCCTGGGTGAGCTGGGCGAGGCTGCGCGAGAGGGAGAGCTGGGTCGTCTTGGTCGCGCTGTAGTGGGCCATGTCCGGATCGGGCGACACGCCAGACTCGCTCGAGACAAACAGCACCCGGCCTTCGTTCCTGGCAATCATCCGCTTGAGATAGTGCCGCGACAGGCGCACGCCGCTCATGACATTGACCTGGAACATGTCCGTCCACTCGGCGTCCGACAGCTCAAAGAACGGCACCGCGTTGAAGATGCCCAGATTGTTGACCAGAATGTCCACGTCGGGGAAGTGGCGCACGGTCGCCGCGTTGCCCTCCGCAGTGCCATTGTCGGCAGCGAGCGGCTCGAGCAGCGCCCCGGGCACAGCCACACGAATGCGTGCGATGGCCGCATCCACAGACGCCTGCGACCGGCCGTTCACAATGACGCGAGCGCCCTCCCGCGCCAGTGAAGTCGCGATCGCCTCGCCAATCCCGCCCGTCGACGCCGTCACCAGAACGAGCTTTCCGTCGAGACGCAGGTGCATGGTTTTTGTTGATGTTTTAGTTGATGTTTTTGGTTGAATGTTCTTCTTCTTCTTGTTGTTGTGAAGCAAGCAAAACTTTACTCGCAATAGGAAGAGAGAGTGAACGCGAAGTGATAAATCTGAAGCGAATTTATAAAGCAAACGCGGAGGAAAAGCGCAGGGAAGCGGAGGTTTTTTTGTATTTGGATGGGAAATTCAATGGAAAACTAACTCAGACAACCAAAAGTGGTACATTACTATAACAGAATTGTTAGGTCATCGTTGAACGCGGAGGGGGAAAAGCGCAGCGAAACAGAGATCAATTCTGGATAGAAACTCCAATGGAAAGCAGTACTGTATTGTGACAGTATTGTACATGTATTGCTGAGATCTGAGACTGTTGAGGTCATCGTTGAACGCGGAGGGAAAAGGCGCAGCGAAACAGAGATCAATTCTGTATTGAAAACGCAGTGCAATGGAAACAAACTCAGTCCACAAACCGAGAGATTCTTGAAATCTGAGACGTTGAGGAGATTGTTGAGATGACACGATCGTCGTCGTCGTCACTCGTACACGGGACATCCCGACCTACACCAATCCTACAACGACTGCTACTACTACTACTCCTACTACTACTAGTGGTGGTGGTGGTGGTGGTGCCCGTCGCTCAGGCTTCGGCTGCTGCGGATCCAGACAAGTCGTCCGCGCCTTCGCCACCCTCGTTGAAACGCCCCACTGCCAAGGACGCGCGCTATGTTGCGTTCGCGCTCACGCATGTCGAGTACGAGCACGGCGATGCGATGGGACTGGTCCTCGCGCTGGTCTGCCTGACCCCGTTCGCAACGCTGGTCGGACTCGCCACCCTGCTGCTCTTCCGACGCGAGCTCCACACAGCTACCATTGCACTTGGAATCGTCCTGAACGAGGTCCTGAGCTGGGGTCTGAAGCGTCTGATTGCCCAGCCGCGCCCGACCCGCGAGCAGCACCACCACCACCAAGAAGCATCCGCATTGGGCAAACGCGCTGGAGGCGCCTTGCTGGGCACATTGCAGGAAATGATCACGGCAGACTCGGAGGACGCGCGGACGGCGGAGGCGGTGGCAGAGGCGCAAGTCTTGTCCTCGACGCCTCAGATTTCGACCCAGTTCACCGAGTTTGGGATGCCATCCAGCCATGCGCAGTTTGCCTTCTTTGTGGCCGTCTACTTGATCCTCTTCATGTATGCCTCGCGGCGGCATCAGGCCGCCTCGTTTGCCAACCCGCACTGGCGCCACCTGATCAGCGTCCTGCTGCTGGCTGGGGCAGCCTTGATTGCGTTCGCACGTGTCTATCTCTGGTATCACACGAGTCTGCAGGTGGTTGTTGGTGCGTTTGTGGGTGCGGCAGCTGCGGCGGCGTGGCATCACATCACCAATCGGTGGCTTCGACCCTGCTTTCCGCACATTCAGCGGTGGCGAATTGCACGCTACTTTTACATTCGCGACTCGTCCCACATTCCCAACATTCTCCGCTTTGAGTACGACGCGGCTGTTCAAGAGTCCGAGCGCAGAGCTCGTGAAGCAGCAAGCAAGGGTCAATAAGTTGCTGTTCAAGTCAATTTTGCAAAACATGTCGTCGTTGTTTTTTGTATTTCATGGGGGCCCAATAACAAAGATTTCCAATCGAGTTACAAAAGAAGAAAAAAAGGTAGAACAAGTGAAATAAGCAAAGGAACACACACAAAAACCAAAGTCCACAGCTCAAATCGACTTGAGGAAGGGCGCAAAATGGACAGCCTCGCCGAATCGTTGACAAGCCCGGAGCAGATCGGCTCGAGAGACTGCCACAGCTTGACAGAGTTGGCGGATGGCAAGTGTGTTGCTTGCAACATGATCGGGCTCGTCGTAAAATCCTGGATCCAGATCAAGGTCTTCGGCTTGAAGGGATGCAACGCAAAGCGTAACAGCGAGCATGCGCGCAACCACATCGGCCCAGCTTGTCACAGAGATGCAAGTCATGCATTCGTAGTCACTGGCGCGATGTTCAAACCGGATGCAGCTTTGCAGGTCGATGAGGACCATGGCGAAGCAACCCACGACGGGCCCAGCAGGCGGCAGAGCCTCCAGCATGTATCCAAGATCATGCCCCGAAATAGTGCGATGATTTGGCTCCAAACACAAGTACCGCGTCAGCATCACTTGGATAAAGTCGCTGCGGACGAACGCCATTTGGAGCATGGCTTCTACAGGGTGCTGGACCCAGCACAAGTCCTTCATGAAGGAAGGTCCGAGCAACGGCAACTCGTCGAAAATCAAGTTGATTGCTTCAATGCCACGGTCCCACTCGAGGTCCATCGCAATCCGCTGATTGGTCGGATGCAACTCGGCCACAACGCGTTGAATCAAGGAAGAGTAGCCATTCGAGTCCATGGCCCGCCGTTGGGTGGTAGAATCGGCTCCGATCGCCACAGGGCCTTGTCGGTGCCCTAGCAATGAGACAATCTCTTGAATTTCGAACAAAAATTGCACGCCAAACTGCTCGCTGACTAGATTGACGCTGGCACTGTCGTCGGCGCTGCTAAGGTGACAGACGCGCATCGCGACCGCCAGGCGCTGCAATACAGCGTCCATCAGCACGTGTGCATTGGGCATGTGAAGCTCGCTGCGGTTGACGTGTCTAAACGCCATGACAGCCTTTGCAACTTTGGGCAACCCACGCAACAAACTCGTCGTGAGCAGCGGCTCGCTCGCCTGTTCATCATCGGAAAGGATTTGGCGCGCGCCACGAGCAGTCGTCAGCATTTCCACAAAGAGATCCGTCAGTTCGGTGCGACTCAAATGAGACAGCCGGCTGGGAGTTACAACAGTCGGCTGGTGGAGCGCTCTGGTGAGCGACGCAAACACCAGGCCCTTCAAGGAGGGCGCAAACTGCACAAGGATACGGAAAACCTCAGGTCCTTGCTCGCAAAACACCAGCGAGTCGAGAATGGTCGGTGGTGGGCGCGCCGCCAAACGCTCACGATAAATGATCGGAATCGCATCCAGAATCATCGGGATGATGGCAGGCGCCGCCCGACACCGGACAGCAGGCTCGAGCCATTGCCAGGCAAGCTGAGACCAAGTGGCCAACTGATTCTCTAGACGAAGAACCTGCAGAAAATGCTGCACAATTCGGTATTGGCATCCATCCGTCAGCGGCTCGTTCCGCTCGACCGCGTGGTTTAGAGGATGCAAATCAACACCGTCGACAGACTCATCAGTCAACAAGAGCAACCGAATGGTCAGGGGAGAGAGAATCGCGGCAGCCGAAATGGGAACGCCCCAGTCAAGGAGCGCCCAGAGATACGACAAGGGTCGGTAGACTTGGTACAACTGGCCAAGAAGCTGTTCGCCCGTGATGAGGCTGGCCTGGGCCATGTCAGCTGCCGACGCGCCAAGCACGCGGAAAAGCTTGAGCAGCTCGCGGAGCTTGTACAGCTGCAGTGGAGCACTCGGATGTTCATTGTGAATGCACCAGTCTTCGTTGAGCAGAAGAAAGTCGGCAGGAAGTTTGACCGCCACGTTACTGGTGATGCGGGAAACCAGCGGGAAGAGCTGGGTCAGAAACGGAAACGCCTCACGAGTGAGAGGAGTCTGCAAAGTGGACACGACTTTGGCGAAAATGCTGCATGCAATCGTAAAGGTGTTGGCATCACTCCAAGTGATGATTGTGTCGTTGAACAAATTGAAGAAATTGTTCAAGTCAATCGAATCCGCATAGTGCTCGTCGCCGGGTAAAGCAGCATAAGCTGCAAGAACGTCGGTCAACAACTGGGGGTGGTGGTTGGCCGGATGAGCGGGGTCGGGCAGCAAAGCAGACCGAAGGGTGCTTGACTCACAGAGCCTGCCAAGCGGAACCGGGATGGAGAAGGAGATGGATGACCCGTCAGCAGCAGGAGCAGCAGCAGGAGCATTGTCCACGACAGGAGCTCCTGCCGCATGAAGCGAGGCCACGGACGCCAAGTCGTCCTTCAAGACAAGAGCGAGCGTCAAGGCTGTCCATCGGAAAGGAGTACCGGTACGAGGGTCGGCACGAAGCTCGGGGGGGAGCAGCTCGGGGAGAATCGCGCACTTGTGTTGTAGGTCAACACCATACGCCTTCACCAAATCATAAAGCGCACTCCAGTCAAGAGTTGGGACGAAACGATCAGGCAGCTCGGCGGAACCATACGACATGGGCTTTGTTAGAAAATCCACGCCTTTCGCGACCTTGAAAAACTGATCCCGGTGTTGCGCTGTCTCCACAGTGTGCTTGATAAAGTCGCCCGCAATCGAGGAGAGCGCGTCATCCTCGCGGTACATGTCAATCACAAATTGCATCGCAGGACAGCATACTGTGAGCACAGCCATTCGGAATAGCTTGTCCCGAAAAACGGCACGCGAAGGCGCTTGACGCTGGAGACAGGAGAAAGCGTGCTTCGCCGCGCTGGTCGAAGGGCTGTCAAGCAACATGGATATGCCTACCAGCTCCCACGCATGCAAGCAATATGCAAAATAAAATTTTCGCGACTCAAAGTCGTCTCGTTCGAAGGATGAAGGCTGCAGCTCGATCACTGCCTCAAAGAAGGATCCGTTGCAAGCGAGATAAAGGAGACCTAAATGTTCGGTTTCCAGCGTGCTTGTAGCTAACAAGGTACGGAACAAGGGCAGCATGCTGCACTGTGCAGCGGCAGGCGCTCGACAGACACTTTGAAGCAGCCACAAGAGTGCCGGGACTGGGCGTTCAGCACTCGGTGGAAGATGCTGAAGGACGAATTCGGCGAGGGGCGCGCACAGCGATGCAAACGCAACGGCCAGAAGCGCGTAGCCAAGCTGTGGGGTGGCATCACGCAGCCATCTCTGGATACGCTGCTGAACTGCTGCTCCTCGGACTTGAGTGAGGAGAATTTTGCGCGCAAGCAGCTGGGCAAGCCGATCGGGACAGTCGGCTGTCAGAGCAAGCAGCTGTGCCAGCAAATTGTCGACACAAGGCAAGTCACCACTTGTTGTCACGTATTGCAAGAGTTGATCCTCCAACGAGTCCTGGTGATCATTGCTGGAGGCGCTGGGCGTCAGACCAAGCGCACTTTCGATGAACGCTGACACTTCCTCGTGGTGGCGGTGTTTTGCGACGTCCAATGGCGTTCTGCGCCAAGCGTCCAAGATGTGCAAGTCCGCCCCAAGGTCGACCAAGGTACGCACAAGATCCAAGTGTCCAAAGGCACACGCAATGTGCAGTGGAGTCGAACCGTACAGACACGAGGCAGCATCAAATGGAGGCTGGCCAGGAACCTTGACGATGGCAGCGGACGGAGTGTGCCCGCTACGCGAAGATTGCATGAGATCCTCAATGTTCCAGACGTCATCTTGGCAGGCGCTGACGTTGCAGAACGGCGTTCGCGTGTTGATATAGAACTGGGTCGCCAACAAGCGCGCCACTCGTGGCGAAGATGTGAGGTGGAGGGGCGTCAGCAGCTTGGACGTCGAACGCAAGCGTTGCCCTCCGGGCAAGGACGACTGAAGAATAGCAGCGACGGCGTCATAGTCGTTGTTGACGGCAGCCATTGTGAGCGGCGTTGTGAGGGGTCCTCCCGACATGAATGCCTGAAAGTAGCTTGCCTGCATTGCAGGATCAACAACCTCGGCTGCGTCGTCGGTCGTTGTTGTTGACCCTCGTTGGGAGGAGCGACTCGTCCCGACACTCACTGAGCTGACCACACGATTAATGTCAGCATTGCTAGGCACGGGCGTGCCGTGAGCAACGAGACGGACATAGTCCTGGACGAGCACGGTGCGATCTTCCGGCAACCCCCCGTACATTGAAGCTCGCTCGAGCGTTGCAGTTAGCGCCTTGATAAGATTTCGCCGGGGGAAGGGAGAGCGAATGTCAGCCGGCACGTGGCAAAAGTCGGGCAGCATCTCGTCGTCGTTGAGCCGCCGAAGCAGCGAAACAACGCGAAGCAGGTGGTTGCGGTACTCGCCAATCGATGACCCAGCGAGCAACGTCTTGGCCAAGCAAGGGGGTCTCGTGTCCTCCTCCGCTTGCTGCAAGAACATGTCAACGGTTTGGTCCCACTCCGCCAGAGCCCCTGACAGCTCGGTGGCGAGCACGCCTGCCTTGCCAGAGAAGGCAATAGAAGCTGAAAGGGCGTCGATGATGTCAATGCTGTAAATGATGGCATCCATGAAGCGACGGTTGCACCGCTCAAAGATCGCATGGGCCGAACGCTTGTCTGCTCGCTCAGAGTGGTCGGAGCGTTGAACAAGCCGGGCAGGGGTGAAGCGTGTGGCGCGAAGAATCGTGATGCCGGCTTGGCTTGTGCGTGCAAGATACGAACACATAAAGCCAGTCACTGCAGACATGAGCAGAAACACATCTTCCATCGACTGGAACTCGGCTGCAATAATAAAACGAGGCGGGCGTGTCGTCAGGGAACTGGCAGCCAGCGGCAAAAGCAACTCTTCGAGAGCCAGAATATGATAATTCTTCTTTCGAAGCGCGTCGAACAGCGCATCGATCGTAGCGTCGTCGTACGCTTCTATGAATGAGGCGACGCGGGCCAAGCGAGCGGCAGTTTGACGGAGCGCCAACGACCCTTCGCGGTCGCGCAAATCGAGCGGGTCGCGGTGGGCGATGAGGGCCGACTTCTTTTCGGTTGAGACTTTCAGGCGGCCGAAATCCAGCTGCAGTGACGGGCGCGTGAGTGGGTCTGAGACTGCATCGGGTGCGCTCTCGTTGGGGAATGCGATCTGGGCCTTGTTGGATGCAGACGAGAGCGCCTCGGCACCGGTCGGCACAACAAAGGGCTTGTCGTACGAAAGGCTGCCCCAAAGGTCGCGCGGGCTGCCCACCACTCGCGCCAGCAGGCTCAAAGTCTCCAGGGGGCTTTTCCACTCTGTTGAAGGGACACCAAAGGCGAGAAGATTCCACTGCAAATCCGGCACCGTCGCCAGCGCGTATTGGAGATGCTCATCAAAGTGCTGGTGGAAGATGCGTGTGCGGAGGTGCCGATGGTATTGGGCGCGCGTCGTGGAGCTGGGAGGAACATTGCGGAGCGAGTATTCGGGATCAACCAGCAAGCGCGCCACCGCCTTGCTGGCCAGGAACGTCAGTCCGCGCGCGTTTGGTGGTAGCCCCGGAGGAAGCGTAAACTTTCTGGCCTGGTACACGTATTCAAGCGTCGTGTACGAGTTGCTGGCAAAATCAACAGCGTTGCTCAAGGAAGGGATTGGACACCCGCGCGAGTCCAAATGGCGCATGACAACCGCGGCTGCGCCAGAATTCTCCAACAGCCCTGCGACAGAATGGGCGAGATTGGTATTTGGCAGCGAGGAGGGCACGGCAAACAACGGCAAGGACGACAACGAAGCGCCTCGCGCAAGCAGAGCACGGGTAGCCGATGCGTTATGCGTTGCAATAGCAATGGCCAGTGGTGATGCCGGAAGCAGACTGGGAACCATCGCCCGAGCACCGTCCGCAGTACTCAGGTCAGCGAAAATGGACCGACTAGCGCGGTCGGACAGACGATGGAAGGCATAGTTAGTTGGAAGCTGGGCGCTGGTTGTTGGAAGTGGGGCGAATGCAGAAGAATGGCCGCCGGCAAAGAACGGAAAGTATTGGTCATCTGGCGACAACGAAGCGACGACGGCATTCACCTCAGGCTCGATCTCGCACCCAAAATCAGCCAGAGCCTCAATGATGGCTCCAGTGCCGACAGCAGCAGCCCATTGCATGGGAGAAATCACATAATTGGGATTGGCGACTGAGATTGGAACGCCGAACGGACTGGCAAAGTTGAGGCAAGCGCTGGGCTCGAGATAGCGCGCGCCTGTTGTAAACACTGCTGCAAGTCGCGACGCCAACACATTGCCCGCGAGCGCGTACGGCAACTCGACGCAGAGGTCGGACTCGAGGTTGTACTCGGGAAGAGGAATGGGGACGACCGCGACCGGACCTGCGAGCTGCGGCCCTTCTACGGCAGCCGAGGACTCAGCAAAAGCAACATGCCGATCAGACCTTTGCAAGAAGCGGTCACGAGCCATTTTGAGCTCAACCTGCGTCGGCAAGGCGCGAGAATGCCATTTCTTGAGGAAGGAGGTGATGGCAAGTGGTGTCGCCCGTTCTGTGATGAGGCGGAAGAGCGGCTGCAGGATGGAGCCGCGGGTATCGCGGCAAAGAGCATTCATGTAGGAATACCTGGGCTCGAATGGCCGCAGCTCAAGGGCATCGCGGTGTGCCATGGACAAAACAGTGGTGTTTTCTCGATCTAACGCTGGAATGGCAGCCGGATCGGCCTCGCTTGGATCAAAGAGAACGCGACGGGCAAGAATGGGCCTGGCCTCAAGCGACGTGGGCCGAACCAAACTCTCGTAAGCCTCGTCTTTCCACTCGACTCGGACACCATGGACATCACGGACCTCAAGGCGGGTGCTGTCGTACTGCAAGGCTTGGTATGAGGGAGGCTGCAGCGCCAGCTGTGGCAAGAATATGTCAGTTTCGAGCTCTTGGGCATCCATGTGGTAGTCGGTCAATCGCGGAAACGTGTCAAAGTCGGACAGCTCGTGTGCGCTCAACGTGGTCGGGAACTCGTGGTGAGGAGCATGAATTGCGCTGCTTTCGTACTCGAGCGACGCCCAAGCCGACGGAATGCGAGTCGCGGAGGGATGGTCGTGGTCGTCGTCGTGGTCGTGGTCGTGGTCGTGGTCGTCGTGGTCGTCGTGGTCGTCTGCGTCGCTCATCCCGTCCGAACCATCATTGTCGCGGTCATCGCCCGCGTCGCTCATCTCGTCCATATCATCGTCGTCGTCGATAACGGTGCCAGCTGGGTCCAAAGGATCATCATGATGACCATGATGACTGTGGTCCACATGAATACGACTCTGCAACCGCAGTCCGGGCGGGCCCACCCGGGATGCATCGCATGGGTAGAGCAACGAGCCGACGATGGCCTTGGCTGCTACGAGCATGGTAGCATCCGTCCCGTGCGCGGAGAGGGGCCCGACACCGAGCACCATTGCCAACATCCTCCAGTGGGTCACATCAGCCTCATTGTGAACGTGCTGATCCTCCTCGTCGGTGATGGGAGGGTGGTCTTGGAATAGGCGTTGCACCTGCGCGAGGAACTGCTGCGTCGTTCTCTCTTGAGTGTTGACTGGCCGGCGCACGGAGGTGTTGTCGTCTTCGTCGTCGGTTTCATAGTCCTCGTCGTCGTCGTCTTCGTCGGTTTCATAGTCCTCGTCGTCGTCGTAGTCGTGGTGGTGGTGATGGTCGTCGTCGTCGTCCTCGTCCTCGTCATCCTCGTCGGTTTCATAGTCCTCCTCGTCGTCGTACCCATAGTTGATCACGGGGCGGCCTTCGTCTTCGTCTTCATAGTCGTCGTCGTCGTCGTCGCCGTCATCGTCATCGTCCGTCGAGTGCGTTTCATCACCAGCATCAGCAACAACAGTAGCATCGATTGAAGCAAGAAGACCAGCTCGATAAACGCCTGCAGCAGCGGCGATCGCTTCTGCGCTTGGTATTTGTGCTTGTGCTTGTGACGTGGTGGCAGTACTGGTGGCATTGGGAGTCGTGCCATTGCCTCGGTTGCTTGGAGGGTGCGTTGGCCGGCCGCGACCAGGACGAGCCATGTGGAAAAGCAATAGAAAGCAATAGAAAACGGAGAAAAAAATGGAAAAAAAAAAAAAAAAAAAAAGAGTGAGCGACAATTGAAACACAAAACGAAAACTGCTGCGCTTCAATGTCTCGTTTCCGAATCGAAGATTGCGTGAAGAAGAGCAGTGAATCGGGAAAAGCGTGAAAAAGAAGGATTCTATTCTGCCAAAAAAAAAAGCAGTCCAAAAACGTGAAAGAAACAAATTCAAAAATTCAACAATGTCGCATTCAACAATGTCGCAGCCAGTTTGCTCGAGCGGTCAACAGCAATGTTGTAGTCGGATGAGAGTACAACAATGGGCTGACTGAGACAGCGAGAGCCTTGCCCCACTCCCGATACACTTGATCGACCTTGCTCATGCAATGTTGCAATGTTGCGACGACGATGCGTGCGTGCTCAGTTCTGGGGAACACGGAAGGAGCGGTTTTCTCGCAGCTTGCGAATCAGGCGCCGTTGTTGAGACAACAGGTGCTTGAAGGGAACATGGGCAAGGTGCAGCGTGAACAACTCGTAGCAGTGCACCGAGCCCGGTCGCAGCGTTCGGAAGAGTTGGCGGACAAGTTCCTTGTAGTAGTTTCCGCTGAACATGTGCGGGAGCTGGAGGGTCATGGAGAAACAAACAAGGCAATCGGACACCAAAAAGGCAATGAGGGGAAAACCCGCACAATCAGCAACAGTTGCCCAGCACCCAACTGTGACTCTGCACTCGACGCGTGCTTGCACTCAACAAGCATTACCTTGGGTAGTGTTTGGTCCACAATCAAGTGATTGCCATCGTCGTCCTCAAACCACAAAAAGTACGAGTAGGTAAAGTTCTCGTGCTTGACAATACTCGACGTGTACCCTTGCGCATGGCGCTCACGCGCTCGTCCCACCATCTCCCAAATCTGAGAACAATTCAGGCACGCAAGTAGCCAGAGCAACATGTCAGATGATGGTTGGCGCGCACGCATTCATTCACCCCAACAAGTTGCACGCATTTGGTGTCTGTACCTTGCGCTTTAGCAAACGGCAAGTCTCGTCGTCGCTTTGAGCAGACGTGTACTGCTGGCCTGCAGCTTCGTGAACGGCCCGGAGCGACGTGACGGCCGGGGCTACGACTTGGTCTCGAGATCGGTCGACGTAGATAAAGTGCACCAGACCTGGGAAAAAGTTGAGGAACGTGCAAATCGAGAAAGCCCAGAAAGCGAGACAAACCAAACAAACAGCACAATAACAAACAACACGACGACGACGTCAAGGTGGAAAAAAATAACGCTGAAACGAAGCAATGGCATCAAAGCAGGTACGCAGCAGTAGCAGCAGCAGCAGGCATTGAACACGCACACCCCACACTCAATGCAACGTGGGCAACCACAACCCAATCAAAGCAACGTGCCGATATGATAGCATTGTCATGTTCTGTCGACCCTTGACCATCAGGAATTCAATAAAGTCATCCAGTTCCGACCGAACCTTGTCCTTCATGGCCATCATCAATGACAGCTCCCGATCGTTTTTCTCCTGGAATCAAAAAAAAAAAAAAAAAAGACATGCAAAACATGTCAGAACGTGCATTCTCGATTTACAACTCGCAAGCGATGATGGTGCGAAGCAAGAGTGTGTGCGACCACTATTTACCGTGTTTTTGCTAATCACCACGAGAAGCGTGGACGGGGCGACTTCGGCACAATACATGAGGTACGGTGTGAGCTGAGGGCTATTAAAGTAGACATACTCAAACTTGTAAGTCTCTAGAGCGGAATCTTGGGGCGCCGAAACGAACGGCGGTGGCTTGTAGCTCGAATGCGAAATCATGCCTCCACTACCGTCGGCAGTCAGGGGCGACCCGCTGAGGGTCTCTGCGGTGGAGCTGTGGGTCTGTTGTGCATCGACAAAGCTACCCGGGGTGCTGCTGTTTGACGAGTCGCTCAGCCTTGACAAGGACGGCTGACGTTGCTGAGGAAGCAGGTAGTCGCTGCCGTCCAACGCCTTGTCGGCATGCAGCTCCAACGGCAGCGGGTGGGACGTGGAGGGTGGAGATTTCGGGGCCGTGGGATGCGAGCTGGAAGACGATGTCGAGTGCGCCAGAGAGAATTGGTCCGACTCAAACGAGTGGGCGAGGGATTGCGACAATAGAGGGCTGGCTTGCACCGAGGTGGCAGAGTGCATTGAGGCATTCTCCTCAGGGGTATCGAGACTCGGCACCACGGTGGCCGTGTCCATAGATGACGTCGAGAAGGCGCCGTCCAGTCCGTAACTGTTGCGCGCAGCGGCCAAGGTGTCGAGCTTGAGTCGCGAGCGAAGCGGCGACTCGACTTGGGGCGTAAAGAATGCCTCTTCGCTGTCCACCGGCGGCAGCCGCGCCGGAGTGTTCTTCAAGACCAGAGGCGACGAGCGCGGGAGGGAGGCGTGGTCTTCCAAGCCGATCTGCAATGGTTTGGGTCGAGCAGTCGATCTCGTGCTGCCGTCAGAGTCCAAGGTTAGTGTCATGGACGAGGACTCCTCTGTTTCGATGCCCTCATCCACACGCGCTGTCGTAAAGAATGGCGAGGATACCAGCGGCGTCGTGGGCGAAGGTGAGTGAGCTGCAAGCGTGATGGAATCCTGCCGAACGGAAGCACTGGGTGCCGAACCTGCCGGAAGGGTGTCAAACACGGTGGTCGAGGCGACGACGAGGTCTTGCCCAGCCTCTCCAGCGGATGGATTGTCTGCTTCGAGCGGACCCAGTTCAGCGCGCACAAGACTGTTGGTCGAGCCGTTGGGGCGCTCTTCCTCGCTAATATCCTCGCGTGCCAAGACGAATTGGTCGCCGTCATCGGTCCCATCGATTGAGCTGATTGACTTTGTGCGAGATCGGAAGCGTTGTGAGCCTTCCTCTGACCATACGGACAGGCGCGCAGAACCGGGGGAAAAAAAAAAGAAAAAAAAAAGGAGAAAGTGAGACTCTCGCAACCGCATAAACGCACACAACTGCGAGAAAAAATACCTGCAACAGGCTCGGCATTAGCAGGGGTAGTTGTTGTCGTAGTGAAGGAACCGCCGCTCTCCGTTTCGGGGAAGCCATAACCTGCATAGCCACGGTACGAGCTGGGGCCGGGCTCTTCATCCCAGACCGAATTGGCAAAACAGCTTTTAATGTACAGTGTGATGAGGAAGATGTCTGATGCTTGTAGTTCGAAGGCTTTGGCCCGCGAGTAGTGAGCCAACAGCTGTTCAAGGCGAAGTGTGTGAAAAAAACAAAAACGAAAATCAAAAGTGAGTTGCGCTCCGCACCGATTCATCCACCATCACCACCACCACCACAGCCTCATCAACCAGTTCAAAACGGACCTTTGTGTCGACGAAAATCAAAGCATGCGCAGCTCCGTGTGTCTTGGGAAGCGACTTGATGGCAGCCTCGAGCGCTTTCAGACATCGACCGCGAATCTCCTGGTTGACCTCAATCCGCTCGATGGACTGCACCAAGTAGCTCTGCTGTGTGCTGTAGAGATCGTCGATAGTTCGGGCAAAATTCTTCAGCTGAACATCCTTGGAGCTCCTGTGTTTGACAAAATGCGAGTCAGTTACGCAGCACAACAAAGCCTTTCAAAAGCAACAAAGAGTACAAACCTGAGCATCAGCTCGACGCGAGGGCCAAACTTCATGGTAAACAATTGATGCAGAATCTGCAGTTGCGACATCATAAAGTGCTCGGACGTCTCCGTGTCGCTCAACAGCACGTAGAGGAGGTCGCCAAACTGTCAAGTATGGAGCAAGCGATTCCAATCCAGTCAAACCAAAAAATCCAATCACAACAACAACTCGTTGGATATGCTCATCAGCACTTGTTCCTCACACACACACACACACACACAGAACGTGCACCACCCTCTCATGTCACATCACGACCAGGTCTCGTGCTGCACAAAGAGCAAAATCGCTCATCTCAACGCCCCACTCACCCCCCACACCCCCGGCACCCGCCTGCACCCGAATTGCAACCCTGGCACTTTGTCGGATGGATGGCGTGGGCCCTCAAACCATGGGCAGAATGAAGGGGGGGACGAACGAACGCGACAATCTGCCCCAATGGAAAGTGATTCGAACAGCACCAGCAGCACCAGCAACAACCAAAACTCACGCGCTGGAAGACAAGGAGCTCGCCGTTCTTGCAGCGCATGGAGAGCAGGACCTCGTTGAACGTCTCGCTGAAGAAGGCCTGCGACATGGCGAACGGCGGCATCAGCATCATCTTGCGGCTGACATAGTCGTTTGCCTCTGCCTCGATCGCCGCGGCCATCGCTGCCGCCTCGCGACGGGCTTCGCGGCGCTCCTCGATGAGTGCCTCGCGCGCGGCGGCGTCCAGCGGCCGACCGTCCGCGCCCACCAGCTCGGCCGCAGTCAGCTCAATCTCGTCGTCCTCGTCCTGATCACTGCTGTCGTTCCCGTCGTCCGGGTCGAGGCCGCTGTTCAGGCGCTGCTGTCGCCGCTGCTGCTTCTGGCTCTCCTTCTTGATCCGCGCGGCTTCGTGGCGCTGCATTGCCTGGAGCACCGAGGGCGCCTCGTCGCCGTCCCAGAAGACCAGCGTCCCCATGTCATCGCTCACCACCAGCGTCCGCATCCTCCTTCGCCTCCTCCTCCTGCTGCTGTTGCTGCTGCTGCTGCTGCAAGTATTGTTGCTGCTCTTTCACACTCCTGAAGCTTGAATAGTTGAGAAGAAGCGATGATGGTTGAGAAAAACTGAGCAAACTGAGAAATTGAATGAATGAATTTGAACAAATCTGTCAAAATCTGATTCATGAATGCAACCGAAAACGAAATGAAGCGTGTTTGGAAGCAAGTATCATACTCGGACTGCTCTCGTGTGGCAAGCCGGGGGGCAAGCCGAGGGCGGCATGGATACAGTACACAGTTCAATGTTCTGACGCTACAGTACCTTCAGTCGTGCTTCTACCCAAGTCGGTTGTCATTACGTCTTTTGATCGGACTTGATCTGATCTGATTTGAGAACGGAAAGCACCGCGCCTTCCGCACTTGGTCCCTCTCAGAGCCACTCCTCCTTCCCTCACTCCTCCTTTCCTCACTCCTCCTTTCCTCACTTCCCCCGCTCGTTCCCTGCAAGCAACCCGACCGACACCACGCCGCCAACCAACACGATCAACGCTAGCAGCAGCAGCAGCAGCAGCAGCAGCAGCAGCAGCATTCGGCTCCACCCAGTGCTTGCCTCGACGCACCGCGGCACCCTCATCGATCCACACACCGCGCGTGCGCATCCAAACATGTCCTCCGATTCGGCCCCTCCCCCTCCTCCTGCTGTACAAACAGCCGATCGTGAGCGTGTGGTGCAGTCGCTGCTGCGTCTCACACGATGGACGTACTCGCACAACCGACCTGCCGACGAGTCGCGGCGGACGCTCGTGCTGCTCTTCCTGCTGTGCGCCGTGTCTGGGATGGTGTACGGATTCACGGCGTCGCTGGGAGGCCTGCTCGACCCGATCAGCGCCGACCTCGACTTTGTCAACTCGACAACCTCCAGCGAGCTGCTCAACTCTGCCACGCTCGTCGGCGGCCTCGCGTTCTCGCCGGTCGCGGGCGTGATGGGCGACCGGCTCGGGCGCATCTGGACGACCCTCTTCTGCGGCGTGCTCTCCACTGCAGCCAGCGTCGTCTCGGCCGTCGTCAACGACTTTTGGTTTCTGTGTGCATGCCGGCTTGTCCTGGGCATCGGGTCGACCGTGATCTGCTTCATTGTCCCCGTGTACGTTGCCGAGTGCGCTCCCGCCAAGTCCCGCGGCCTGCTCGTCGCCGTCTTCCAGCTGTCCATCAACACGGGCCTCGCGCTCTCGTATGGCGTCCAGCTCATCCTCAGCTGGCGATGGGCCCTCGGCGTCGGCGCTGCACCTGGCCTCCTTGTCATTTTGCTCGTCGCCGGTTGGCTGCCGGAAAGCCCCCGCTATCTCTTGTCCAAGCTTGCGCCACAGCGAGCGCGCCGTTCGTCCAGCCTGTCGGACGGGCACGGTGCAATCGGGTCTTCCTATCATGAGCATGATAACGCTGAAATTGACGGTGATGGTGATGATGATGAGGCAGAGGACACGGCAAAGTTGCTGGGGCCACGATCCAGAATTGCCGCGGGCCACACACCCCAAACTCGGTCGTCCGGCAAAATCAACCGACATCGCAACATTCAGGCGAGCAGTCTGCAGCTCAAGAACGATGACGCGGGTGGCGAAGCGGGCGTCGAGAACCAGCAGCCCGAGGACGACGAAATTGTCCACCTCTCTGCGCGCGAGTTCTTCTCGCTGCTGTCCGTTCGGAGTGTCATGCTCGGATTTATGCTGTGCATTCTCAACAACTCGGTCCAGGGAGTGGTTTCTTACGGCCCGCAGATTTTCAAAGCGGCCGGATACTCGAACGACGACGGTGTGCTCGCTGCCACGATTGCCGGCGGCGTCTCCATCGTGCTGTCGCTCATCAGTCTGCCGGTGATTCACCACTGCTCGCGTCGCTTCTTGCTTGTCATCACGGCGCTCGGCGTGACCATTGGCACGCTGGTCATGGCCGCTGGCTTCCAATTCCTCGAGCCGGGCAGCTCACGTCTGGGCTTGCTCATCACGGGCCAGGCCGTGACAATCCTGGCCTTCCAAATGGGAGTAGGGCCTCTCTTCTTTGTTGTTGTGCCAGAGATTTTCCCCCAGCGGATACGTGGCGCTGCCAACGGCATGCTCTCGCTGTTGCTCGCGCTCTGCTCGCTCATCATCACCATCACCTTCCTCAGCTCAATCGATGCGGTTGGTGTTGCAGGCACATTCCTCTACTATGGATTGTTGTTCTTCTTGTGCTTTCTCGGCGTTTGGCGCTTCCTTCCGGAGACTGCGAACGTGGTGTTGGAGCACATTTCAGTGTAGCCCGACCTTGTCGTTGGTCCCCTTTGTCTGATTGTACATTATCTGTTGCCTGGTTTCTACTTTGAGTGACGTATCATGCTAGCCTGTTTGGTTTGATTTCAGTGCGTGTGTTGGTGTGTTTTTGTGTTTTTTGGGGAGCACTCGAGCTGTGCGTTTTTGTTCGATTGCGAACGTGTTGTGGCGTTGTCAACGAAGAGTTGTGTGATTATCATGTGA
Organism: Capsaspora owczarzaki ATCC 30864; assembly: GCF_000151315.2. Taxonomy (NCBI): domain Eukaryota; class Filasterea; order Ministeriida; family Capsasporidae; genus Capsaspora; species Capsaspora owczarzaki. The sequence continues at coordinate 579,316 of NW_011887303.1, read as the reverse complement.
CAGTGTATATCTTTGTCTTGGTTTCTTTGAGGCTCATCACCGTCTTTTCTCCAACATTCACAATCACAAATCCAGCCCAGCCTTCATCCACCGCCATCCCGTTTCATGTCGCAGTTTTTTTTTTGTTCTTGACGTTCCATGACAAGTACTGATGCACGGATCCAATCAGAATCACACCCACCCCATTGCAGCAGTCTTTTTTGTTTTTTTGACTTTCGGATTGGCGGTTTCTCTCAATGCTCAATCTCGTTCAAGCCGCTGAATCCGCTGCCCGCAACCCGCCGCCGTCGTCGTCGTCGAGTGCCACGTTCGCTGATGTGAATGCTGCTTTTTGATCTCGTCGCAGCCCCGTCGCGGCTTCTGCTCGTTCGAGTTCTTCCCTCCAAAGACCGACGCAGGTGTGTTTGGATTGTCTGGAGTTTGACATGTCCGCGCGCACACGGAATCTCACGTTGTGCTCGCATTCATGGCTCAATTTGGTTTGATACGGCATGGTCGCAGGCGTCGCTAATCTCATGGAGCGCATGGAGCGTATGGTCGCTGCAGGTGAGACCGATTGTAACGGTCGTGATTCAATCCCAAAATTCGACGTGATGTCATCTCCACGACGGCGATGGACTCGTTGATTGTTGATATCATTGTACTCACTGTGGAACGTGTTTGCACGCTTAGGACCACTGTTTGTCGACGTGACATGGCGATCTGGAGGCGAAACAAGCGCCGTTTCGCTCGCGATCGCCAAGGCCGCACGACAGCTGCTGGGCCCAGATCGAGTCATGCTGCACATGACGTGCGCCGGCGCTTCGAAAGCCACTCTTGTGAGCCATCTGGCTACAGCTGCTGCGGCCGGTGTCCAGTGCATTTTGGCCTTGCGAGGCGGTAAGGTGGAAATAGGTTGTGTGTCAAATTCTCTCAAAAGGCCAGCCTTCGCTGATCGCTTCTACCCTGAGGGGGGTATGCAGATGATCTGGACGACTTTGAAGAGCAAAACAACGCCCCGTTCAAGTACGCCATCGACCTCGTTCGCCTCATCCGCAGCGAATTCACCAACAAGTTTACCGTGGCGGTTGCAGGTTTGTTTACTTCGAGGCTTGTTCCGATGTGATGCAAGGGCGCTAGAACCCCGTTGCTTACTCACTGCATGGACCATCTCGCTGGTTGTTTCGCAGGGTATCCGGAAGGCCACGGAGGAATTGGATACGCAGTCAATCTCAAGCACCTGAAGGAAAAGGTTGATGCAGGAGCAGATTTTATCATCACTCAAATGGTCTACAATGCTGAAGTCTTCTTGCAGTTCTTGCAAGACTGTCGCGGAATTGGTAAGTCGTGACGCCATCGGAATTTGGCTGCAAGTAGCCGCGGTGGCTCACACACTCGTCTTCTTTGAACCGGCGGTTTGCCCAGGCATCACTTGTCCAATTATTCCAGGAATTATGCCGATTACCAACTACCAGCAATTTATCCGCATCATTTCCTTGACCAAGGTCATGGTCCCAGATGACTTGCTGGACGCACTTCGAGCCGTCAAGGTAACTTTTTGGTTTTGGTTTGGCTTTTGGTTGTGTTTTTGTTTGGCTTTTGTTTTGTGTTTGTTTGTGAAAGTCCTCTGAACATTGGCTTCGTCTGGGTCTGGTAGCACGACGATGCGGCCGTTCGAGATATTGGCTCGAGTTTTGTGCTGCAACTAATCCAACAGTTCCAAAACGCTGGCGTTTTCGGAGTGCACTTTTATACAATGAATTTGGAAGAGCCTGTCGTTGGGCTTGCGGAGACCGCTGGACTCCTTGACCCGGCGAGTGTGAAAATTCGATCGAGCGAGCAACAGGTATGCTCATCTTTGAGCCGGGATTGCTTTCACGCCGATAGATGTGAGAGAATGGGTGCTCAACGAAAAAAAAAATCCGTGTCTGTTTTCGTTTGCTAGGAACTCGCTGGTGAAGTGCGTCCGATTTACTGGCAAGTTGCTTGCGAGGTTGTTTTGTAGATGGCTGTGAATGGCACCTGCTCACTTTCGCGTTTGCACAACTCAGGAAGCATCGTCCAACGAGCTACATGGTTCGCACCAGCGATTGGAGTGAATTCCCGAATGGAAGGTGTGTGCATATTGACGTTCGATTCAACCCGCTATTGGAATTGAAGAAAAAAAAGTCTTACGGTGTCTTGGATTTGTCATAGATGGGGTGATCACCAATCGCCTGCGTTCGGTGACTTGTCCGACTTTCATTTGGCTGCTGTTCACCCACCAACTGTGAGTCCTCGGCATGCCATCATCCAAAAGGAGCTTGACACTGACATAACCATCTGTCGTTGATTGGCACAGGGCTTCCTGCAGCATGCAGGTAGACTCAAGACAGAGCAAGATGTGTTTGAGGTTTTCGCCAAGTATGTTCAAGGTGATATTCCCATGATCCCATGGTGTAGCAACCCTCTCGATTCCGGTATGACTCTTTGCTTTTTGCTTTTGGCGCGTGAGATGGTGTTCTTCTCGGATTTTGGGATAACGGCAGGTTGCATTGCAGAAACATCGAGCATCTCCCAGCGTCTCGCCAACCTCAACCGCCATGGCATCCTCACCATCAATAGCCAGCCAGCCGTTAACGGAGTGCCGTCGACAGATTCCGTGTTTGGTTGGGGTCCTGCAGACGGTCTGGTCTATCAAAAGGCCTACGTCGAATTCTTTTGCGATTCTCAGCGGCTGGACAAGTTAGAACGCGTGCTCAGCGCGCACCGCCACCTGACCCTGCATGCCATTCGGGCAGATGTAAGTGTGTGATTGTTATCAGCAAGCAGCAAGCAGCTCGCATGCCTCACTCACACATCTGTCAACCCGAACTCGAACTCGTCGCAGGGTACCGAACGTGTCGGCGCTACAAACCACACCACAGCACTGACCTGGGGTGTGTTTCCCAACCGCGAGATTGTGCAACCCACCATCATGGATCCTGTGAGCTTCCGCGTGTGGAGCACTGAAGCGTTTACGCTTTGGCAACGGCACTGGGCTCGGTTGTACCCGGCGAGTAGCACGGAACGTGCACTGCTCTCGACGATCGCCCACTCTTACTGGCTTGTGACGGTTGTCGACAATAACTTTGTGGCCAGCACGTTGTTTGATGCTCTCGATCAGGTGGTGATGGCATGAATGAAATCAATGACACCCGAAATGCCAGAGGAATCAACAGTTTTAAACAATTCTATTCAAATCCATTCATCTCCATGAAATGCATCTCATCGCGCCAAATCCGCTGCTGGAGCATTGGTAGGACGAGGAGGCAAGATGAACACATGCTCAGGCATGGCTCGGAAGGTCAACTCGGCGTCTTGACGGACAGACTTGACGGAAAGATGAGGCAATGGGAGCCGGCCAGGCTGCAAAGGGTACAAGTTGTACGTCACCGAAGTGGATGCAGACGGCAGAACGCGGAAGTGCGTTGCCTTCAGGCCAGAGAACATGAAGGACTCATTCGACTCCATCACCAGCTCAATTTCTTGGGTGAGGGGAGTGTGATTGACAATAGCATATGAGACCTCGAGAGGCGAGTTAAGGTGGCCGCTTGCGGGAATTTCTGTACCCCGGGATTTGGACAAGACGACAAGAAACATGTGAGTGCGTTGAACGTCGGCGAGGAATGCAAACAAGGCTGCTACTCACGAGGAACAATCGAGATGGCCTTGTAGGCAACATTGACCGGAGGCAGAGCAATAGCAGTGACCGAAGGTGATGGGTCTGATTGCACTCCGCCTTGATCGGCAAGCATTGGATTCCGATCACGTCTAGAGAAAATTGGGATGACGACAGTGAATAGCAAGGTCCAAGACCGTCAAAGCCACTTGGTTGTGGGGGGAAGACAACCAGAAGCAACAAACGCAACGACACTCACCGGAGCCAATGAATCTTGTAGTAGCCCAAAGAAATAGACGCAACGCTGGGATTGCCGACTCGAAGGGCAAAGGATTCGGACATTGTGTCGCCTTGATTGAGGGAAGTGGGCTCGTTGCGAGGAAGCGCGCCCTCCAAACGCAACGCCTTTGTATCCTGTCAAATCGGCAAAGAGATGAAGAGGGCATGAATGCTCGGCATTTTCTTGCACGGTCGACTCCCGCAAAAAAAAAACCATCTGCTTGTTTGCATCGACCCCTCAACATACCACAATGAGCTCGGTCTTGACAATCGAGATGGGCCAAGGTGTCACGGACTGGGTTTCGGTCGTGAGCAAGAGTGCGTCGCGGGGAGACACCGAGTCAAGCTTGACGTCAATCGGCTCAAACTTGGCGGTGGCGAGCTTGACGAGCAGCGTGAAAGGGAGCACAAACGGAACTCGCAGCAAGTGCTCCTTCTGGCAAGTGCATGCAAACATGCGCTTGCCATCTGCAACAGCGTCCACGCTGTAGCTCATCTGCGTTCCGGGCACCAAAACGAAAATCAGCCAAAGCATTTGGGAAAAGGCGAAGAAGAAAAGAAAAAAAAAAAGGACAGGGCGCAACTCTACTTCAACTGAACGCACCTTCACAGTCAGGATTTGCTCGCCAATATCCTTCGGACTGAACAAGTACACTAGCTGTTCTTGACTAGCCTCAGGCTCCATCTTTTCCAGGGCAATAGTCCGAGTGCGGTACGACTCGCCTTTGGCAAGCTCTGGGGTCAAGCAAATGGAGCCATCTGTGTTGGGCATGCACGGTGTGCCAAAAAAAGAAAAGCATGACAAAGCAAAGGGGCGAAGAGATAAGTGAGAAAGGGCAACCCGAAATCTGTATCCAACCCCAAATCGCATCAGCTGCATACCTGATGTCCAGCCTTGCGTTGCATCGCGATGTTGCAAAAATTCAAGATGGACCGACACGTTGTAAATTGGGAGCTTTTCGCGACTGGTAAACACAAGCTTGACTGGGTAGAATTCGTTGACCAACGCCGGAGGCGTATGCGTGATGGATATGTCCATCTGCGACTCGCGCGTTGCGATTTTCGTGGATGGCCGCTCTACAAGCTCGGGCCAGGGAGTACGTTCCAACTCGGCCGTGGTCCAGTGCGTTGGTGCGGCCTGAAGAGCGCGCTGGATGCGCTCGAGGATGTTGAAGCGCAGGGTCACACTCCGTTGGGCCGAGCCAATCACAATGCTGGCCTCGATGCACTAGATGAGAAGAAGCGCGTCCAAAAAATATGAAAAAAACCATCAAAATGAGCGGTGGCATCGCCCAAGCTACAGCACAAAAACCCAAAAACAAACAAAAAAAAAACTCAGAACATGAATGCGACATACCTCAAGAGTACGGTCGGAGTTGTCGAGGGGAAGGAATTGCAAGCGGAAAAGCTTGGGTTGATCGGGACTGAAGGTCAAGTCGGCAGCAATGGTGGTGGGAATGGAAGTGTCCTGATCGACGAACGGCACCGCAAGATCAAACACTTGCGTTTCGTGCCGGCGACGCGCGCCTTCACTAGCAATCGAGGCGCTGCGGGACTTGGTTCGAGCTGCATCGCGAACGGCACTGGCTTGAGCGCGATCTGTCTCGTTCACAATGGAGACGGCGTAGCCTGGAACATTGAACTTGAGATTGAGGCGAGAGCCTTCGACAGCCAGTGGGCATCGAGAAACGACGGCCAGGTGCATGACTACGGGCGCGTCGCTGGGGCTGGTCGGCGCGGCAAAAATCACCTTGCACTCGATAAATGGAATCACGCCTGCAAGACCCATGTCAACGTGCTCTGGCTTGTTGAGCAGCGCAGTCCACTTCTCTCCGGCAGCTGCGAGAGCTTGCGGCGATGCCAAGGAGCCTCGGAACGGAGGTTGGACAGAGCCCGCAGCAGCAGGCAGGCTCGGAGGCGTGTCGTTCAGGGCGAGAGGCATGAGCACCAGCTCGGAAGGCTCTGGCGGGAATGGCACCTGGTTGGACAGCACGCGCATGAGACTCTCCTGAGCACGAATCGAGCGCTGCGGCGCATGTTTTGTCAGACTGGCAATCAGCTCGAGCGAGAGAACGACAAAATCTTGCACGCTGCCAATGAGATAGGCGCACGCAAGGGACGCTGTGAGCACCGACTCGAGAACTGGCCACCACCGCTCCTTGCGGTAATCTACAGCGATTCGCTCAAACAACTTGAGAGCACGCTCGTGTTCTCCAGCTTGGCAGTACTCTTGGGCAATGTGCACGGCCATATGGAGGGTCATGCGAGCCGAGCGCATCTTTTTGAAATGCTCACGAGCCATCGACAGCAGGGTGATGATGAGGCCAGAGTGATCCACAAGCAGCTCGGCCAGCTTGCGGCGGTCTTCGTCGCTCGAGGCCAGAATGGCCTTGAGAACGGTCGAGTCCTCTTCGGTCTTGCACAAAGTGCTCGTGTTCGTCACCTTGGGCAGGTGGCCATAATATTCGACGATGGAAAACTCTTCTCGCGAAGGAAGGGCATTCACCAAGGAGCCAGCGCGTCCTCGCGGATCAGCGGACGAGGCGGTCGAGGAAGCAGCAGGGGCAGATGCGCGAAGCTGATCAAAGAGCGGCTTGACCGAAGCGCATTGCACAGCGGCGTGTGCCTTCTCGTCCATGGCGTGGACTGCCGCCTGGCGGTAGTAGAAACCAGGGTGCTGCGATTGGGTTGTCGGGACCAAGTTGTAGGCCAAGGCGTTCTCAAACAGCTCGGCAAACACACGGTACTGACGACCCAGCCATGCACTGTGCTCAAACGCGAGTTCGGGACGCCCGACAATGCCGCGATAGTTTGCAACATGCTTGCGGAACTGGTCCAGCGCATCAGCAAAGTTAAACATGAAATGCAGCCTGCACAACTTGTAGTTGATCAAGCCGGCCACAGCCTTGACCTCTGCCAACGGGAAGCGGCCAAAGTTTGGATTCAACAAAGCCGGGTTGGTCGTTAGGGAAGCGATCGGTGCAATACCCAGGTTGCTGGACGCACTTGGCGGAGCGAGACCCGTGTTGATCAGAATGGGACCACCGGCTGATCCAGCCGATACATTGTACATGAAAGGGGCCGCGTTAGGTTGGTGCTGCTGAGCTTGAGCCGTCACACTTGGCACGGTAGACAGACCTGGCACGACGGCTCCAACGCTAGAGTTGAAACCAACAGGCGGAGTCGCCGGCGAGGGATTGTCCAAGCGCTGCGCGAGCGGCGAGCCGGCCAGCGGATGCAGCGGATGAGGAATGCCGGGTGCTGCTGGTCCTGCCGCTGGCGGCTGACTAAAGCTAGTGCTGTTATTGTTGCTTCCCCCAGCGCTGCCCGTACTGATGGTGGAGCCAGAGAGATCCAGACTGACGCGTCCTGCCGGCAAAGCGTCTGTGCCAACAATCGAAGCGCGCATGGCTGCTGCCATGCCATTCTTGTCTCGCTCTGCGAGTTCCTTGAGGTAGGCATACGAGGAGCCATAGTACTTGATTGCAGCCTTGCCATCCGAGCGCATTTCTGCAAAGTAGGCCAGCTTGAAAAAGAGACGCGCAAGCATGCCTTGCTGCAAGGACTTGTTGAGCCGCTCCTTGCGCTGCTTGAGGCGTTTGGCTTCGTCGCGGTAGTAAGCATACGCCATGTCAATCAGGGCCTTCTCGAGCTTGGCGACGTTTTGCTTGATGGCGGGCAAGTCAGGCTTGGCGAACGAGAGGGAGAGCACGAGCGGAATCTGGCAAGCGCGACGCATGCTGTTGCTGCGCTCGTCCACGAACAGAGGTGGCATGGGTCGATCGTGCTTTCGCTGTACGAGGACGAGGACGTGTCGTGTAGCTCGACCAGCGGTGCTTTGTCTGCGGAAAAAGGGGAACCAGAAAAAAAAAAAAGGAAACGAAACATCAGGTCAAATGGGGAAGTTGAATATCGACCTCTCTTTCTCCCCGACAAACCAAATCTCAGCACCAAGTTGGCATACCGAAGCTTGTCAAAGACGGCGGCGCATTCTTGCTCGCAGGCGGCCCACTGCGGATCGTCCCACTCGAGCTCGACAAAGTAAGCCGCGACGGCCGGAATAACCTGGCGGTGCTTGTGGATCCAGCTGCCCTTGAGAATGCCCGGCGGCGAGTACGACTCGACATCCCTGCGCTCCTTGCGCTGCGGCAGAAGGAGCAGGACGTCCTTGGACACTGGGCGGTAGGTGACTGGGATTTGCTCGACCAGCCGCTCCGAGTGGATGGCTTCCTGCAGCGACACGCGCGGGAAGGGGCCTTCGACTGCCTCCACGCCGACCAGCGCGACCAGCGGCACCGGGCGGGCGACAATCTCGGGCGGCAGCAGGGACTCGAGCGGGCTCGGCAACGCAGCCGCCGCAGCCGCCGTCGCAGCGATCGACACGGACAGCGTGACGGACGCGGCCGGCGCAGCAGCAGCAGTAGTAGTAGTGGCGCCAGCAGTGCTAGGAGCAGTTGTGGCTGGGGTCGTTGGCGCAGTGGCAGCAGCAGCAGCAGGAGCTGGTTGGCGGGGCGGCGACGATGCAGCTTGAGCTTGAGCTTGTGACGAGGCGGCCACGGCAGCGACCGAGGTTGGACCTGCGCCTCTCATCGTAGAAGAAGAAGAAGAAGAAGAAGAAGAAGAAGAAGAAGAAGAAGAAGAGGAAGAAGAAGAAGAAGAAGAAGAAGAAGAAGAAGAAGAGATCGAAAGCGTAATGGAAGAAAAAAAAAAAAAAAAAAAAAAAAAAAAAAAAGATTGGAAATTTCAAGATCTCCAATTTGACGAGAATTTTCAAGGACGAGAAACAAACAAACAAAAAGACAAACAAAAAGACAAACAAAAAGACAAACAAAAACCAGGATTGCTTTCCGAGTTCGAAGAGTCAAAAAGAAAAAGAGGAAGAGAAAGATAATCCAAAAGGCAATGAAACGAGAGTCACGACGAGTGAGCCGAAACCGTGCAGCCTGCAGTCCGATGCTGGTCTCGAAACAGCCATAACGCAGGGTCTAGTCGTGCTCTTACGGCAGATCCATACATGGTAGAGCTCAAAACTACACAAATCTCCAACTGAGATTGGCCATTCTCAGCCTTCGGCCCCTTGCCCTCTCCTCGCTTCCCCGTGATCGTCTCCTGCTGAATAGGAAGTCTCTGCACATGCAATTCCAACTATTCACCGCATTTTGAATCATGCGCTCAATGAATCAGAGAATCCAAGCGAAGCGCACACAATCAGCCGTCCAACAATCTTCAGTCGTCCTTTTCATCGTTCTTGACTTGCGGGGTTTTTTTTTTTTTTTTTTTGTTTTTAATACTAACCCAACATGGGCCGACCAGACGGACGTGGTGGTGGTCGTGGACGAGGCGGCAGCTTTAGTCGAGGCGGTGGTCGAGGCGGCAGTCGTGGTGCCGGGCGTGGTGGCGGTGGCTTTCGCGGCGGTGCTTCTCGCGGCGGAGGCGGCGGTCGTCCCCAGCCAATGTTCGGACGTGGCGGCAGTCGTGGCGGCGCTGGTGTTGGCAAGTCGCAGCAGCAGTTTGTGACAGCGAGTAAGCAGCACGAGGCTCGATGAGAGATGAGAGTCGGGACTGCGTTCGCATCTCCATGTGGACCGTGGACTGCCCCTTTGCTGCTTGGGACTGCTTGGGACTGCTTGAAAGTGATGTGTCGGTCGCTCTGATTGTGTGTGTGTGTGTGTCTCACGAGTGTGTGTGTATGTCTGTTGTGTGTGTGTGTGTGCAGCCGCGGCAAGACGTTCGGCAATGGAGCAACGCACCGTCACTGCGTACAAGAAGCTGTTGCGCAAGGAAGGTCGCCCAACAACGCAGACGCTGCGTGGTGAGGAGCGAGAGGCAGAGAAGGACGTCGAGCTCGACCGCAAGCAGCGGCAGGACAAATACGCAGAGCGCGATGCGCAGGCTGTGGTCAACGCTGAGCGAGAACGCGCGCGTGCAGCACTGGCAGCGGTGCATGGCGGCGACCTCAATGACGACGATGATGAGGACGAAGATCTAGATGGCAGTGCTCGTGGATCACGGTCCTTGAAGAACGACAATCAAGAAGTCGACGACGATCGAGATGATGACAACGAAGATGACGATGATACGCGAACAACCATTGGCGGCAAGCATCAGAGGCACTCGGACAGGGCAGCTGTGGTATGGTTGTGTCTGTCTGTTTGCGCGTATTTTTATTTTTCGGTTGATGATGCACTTGCAGAAGCCATTCACGCTCACGCTTCCGAACGTTTTGTTTTGTTTTTTTTGTTGATGCTGCCGTTGTTGCTCCTCGCAGCCGGTCGGGTTTGCCAAGGAACGAGCACAGTTTGAGCAGGACAAGTTAGAACGCGAGGCGGCATTCGCAGAAAGGCAGCGCGAGCGCGCAGAGCGGGAGCAACGGATAAAAGAGCAGCGCCACAAGCGACGGGAAACGACGTCGCTCATGAAACAACGCACCAAGCGTGGCCAACCCGTGCTCCACAACCAAGTAAATGGGCTTCTCGACAAGATTATCAAGATGCGAGCTGCTTCGTAAACCTTTCCCAGCTTTGTGATTGGCTTTTGCCGGTTACATCGCGGGTGTTAGTTGCTGCGTCTCTGCTTGTTGATTGCGGTTGTGGTTGTTGTATCTTCGGTGATATCGATTGACAGTTCTTGACGACATTCTTTCTTCGCAGAGGACAGCGTCGTATTCATTGTCAAATGAGAAGGATGAACCACTCAGTGTTTATTTATTGTTGATTCGGTGCTTTTGAGCAAACTCAAGTCGCTGTCAACACGATGGGAATCACAATCGCGGCAATGATGCACAGGATGATGATTCCAATGATGATTTGTTTCTGTGTGTGTTGCGCGTGAGGGAAGAAGCCAAGTTGGAGCGTCAGCAAGCGAGGCAATCAATTGGAGCCTGTTTCGCTCTCTTTCTCGGAACTTACGGTGCGAATTTTGCGTTGGATGCGCCGAGCCGTTCGAAGCTCGGTTGTTGCTTGAGACACGGCCGCTTCGGTTTGTGCCATGTTGAGTTCGATCGAGTCCAACGCCTGCCCTTGCTCTTCCACCAGAACTGCAAGATCGGCAAAAAGCCCCGTGAGTTCCAGCATACTGCGCTCCAGACGCTCGATTTCGCGATGGCGGTCTTGAATGTCAACAAGCGCCTCCCGCGTGTCTTTGAACTCGTCGGTGAGCTGTTGCTGGAAGAGCGCAGGCGGTTCGTTCAAATCGTTCGCAACGGCATCCACTTCTTCGGGAGATGCATCAGGTTTGACTGAGTGTCATACAAACGAGATGGTGAGTGGCATGACCAATTGGGCAACGGAGGAACAATTCTCAAAGCGAGAGAGGTGCAACGTGTACCAATCAGCATTTGTCGCTGGATGCGATCGCGATACATTTTCTTGTGTCGCACTTGCGATTCCTGGAACCTGGTGAGACTCTCCATGAACTTTTGCAGCAGCAACGAGCGCTGAAACATCCCGGCAGTGAATGTGTGAGTTGCAATGGAGAGAAGTAAAAAACCAACCAAACAACCGAACAACCGAACAACCGAACAACCAAAAAAAAAAAGCGCATCCGGAGCTGTTTGAGAACAATACCTGATTGTTCACAATCTTCCGGCGCGCTTCATTGAGACTGGGATGGGACTTGAAAGTGCTCAATTCTATTGCAGCCGTAGGATGGTGAGACGATGCCCGTCGGAGTTGACCGGACCAACGAACTTATCCTCGCTCCCCATTTTACCTTTCAACTGTGTCCTGGTGTCAGAAGAATGCAGCTGAATGGCGCTAGTAGTTCGGTCGATGCTCTGTCGAAGATCTGTCGACCGAGCCAAATCAAAATGCAAGCGCGTTGCACAGAAAGAAAAACAAAAAGAAAAACGAGCATTGAGAAAGAGAGAGGACATCCAACACAACGGTGGGGCGAAAGTCATACTCAGGGTGATCTCATGATTGACACTCGCCAGGGACGCGTCTTGATCTTGCTGTAGACGATCAACCGCGGCGTCGATTCGGGCTATGCTGGCCCGCACGAGATTGGTCCGAGCCATAAAGTCATTCATGATCTCCTCCTCGTCGGTCAGTAGATTCTGCATCAAGATAGGAGGAGGTGCATCCTCGGGCTTTTGCGGCAGAAGCTTGCTTTTGATTTGCGCTAGCACACGAGCGGCGCGACCAGTTGGCGGAGCTGGGGGTTGACTGGGATTTGGCGCCGTGGCAGTGACTCCGGTCGCTGGGATTGGCTGCTGAGATGCAAGTGGCGGCGACGGTGCTGGTGCATTTGGCCCGGCAGGAGTGGTGTTGGTACTTTGCTCTGCGTGACTCTGCTCCAAAATCAAAATGACGGGAGCCAGGTGAGCAACCTCAACAGGTTCGCCCGCAGCACACCCCCCTCACCACTCGGGGTTCCGGCTTCTGCGAGCCAGAGGCACACATGTATTCACCCTAACTGCACATCAAGTAGTGTAACGCTTGCGCTAGGTTCAACACTGAACTCGAAGCAAAGCTGACAACAACCCCGTGCAACAAAACCGACAAGTTGAAAAAAAAAAAAAACAAAAAAAAGAACGCAACCGCCCCGACGTGTTCACAGCATTGTTCTTGAGCGTTGGTCTTACTGCGAACTCGCGCAACTCGGCCAATCGATCTTTCGCCATGTTCGCTTCTCCAGGACGGCTTGAGCACAGTTGGAACTCGGCGGCTGCTCGATGTGGATAGCACTCCAAAAATTGGCAAAAACGAGAGCGCGCGAAATTGTGAGACAGAGAACTGAGCCATTCCCCTTTTTGGGCAGCGGGGTGAGCCGTGTTCTTCAATGTGTAATTTTTGTAGTGTCCCCTCCCCTTTGTCTCTCTCTCTCTCTCTTGTCTCCTACCTTTCAGAGCAATGAAGAGCGGAGGAAATTTGCTCCAGTCTTTTTTTTTTTTTTTTTTTTTCTTTCTTTTTTTTTTTTTTTTTTTTTTTGACTGCAATGTGCATTGTCTTCTTCAAAGCGTGCGCTGGTGGGCCGCAGTGCTGCCGCTTCCGCTTTGTGATGGCGGCCAATCGCGACGAGTTCTTCAATCGCCCAACCGATCCTGCGCACTTCTGGAAGGAGGCGCCGCATGTACTCGGCGGTGCGTCATGCGAAATTTGGCTTGGTTGCTGCGCTGTCATCGATCGCTCGAGCCAAGTGTGTCGGGATTTGCTGACTCGCTGCGTGTATGTATGTATGTATGTGTGTGTGTGTGTCTATGTGTGGGTGATAGGGATCGATCGAGAGCCAGGGCGCGAGGGCGGAACGTGGCTCGGCACAACCACTGACGGGCGCGTAGCCTTCCTCACAAATTGCCGCGAAGCATCGCCGCCTCCAGAGCTCCGCGGCCGTGGTAACGCATTATTGCATTATCGTCTGATTTTACGATGTCGTGATCCTTTTTTCCACTTTGGGCAGGCTGGCTGGGTGTCAGAGGGCTCTTTTTTATTTATTTTGTTTGTTTTTTTTTTGGTTTTTTTTTTTTTTTTTGGCCAAACACCCATTCCTCAATCAATGAATGTGTGGTCTTTGTTCTATTATTATTGTCCTTGCCAGGTGGGCTGTGCGCCAACTTTCTAGTAGATCAGCAAGCGTCTCCTGACAAGTTTGCACACTCGCTGGCATCCGAGCGACACGAGTTTTCGGGATTCAACTTGGTGGTTGGCGACATCCAATCCGGAAACTTCCAATACGTGTCCAATCGCGTCAACCAGGATTATCAGAGTGTGCAGCCCTGTGTGCTGCATGGTGTCAGCAACGGAGTACTGGATGAGCCGTGGCCAAAAGTAACCCGAGGCAAAGCGAACATCGATGCTGCCGTCAACCGTGCCAATGCCGACGCCGATCAAGTAGCAGCTCACCTGGCCAGTGCCATGAGAGATCAACAAAAGTACGTTGCTTGCATGCGTGAGCGAACGCAATGGGTGCATGTTTATGGTTGAATTGGATGTAGTTGGTGGACTGGTGTTTTCTTTCTAACTCTCCTTCTTTTCTTCTTTCGTTCATTTTCACGGACCTGGTGTGACCCCTTGTGCATTTTCAGATGCTCGGATGACCAATTGCCGAAAACGGGTGTGCCAATCGAATGGGAACGCAAGCTTTCACCCGTGTTTGTCGAATTTCCAGAAGCTGCATACGGGACACGTTCGATTGCCGTGCAGGTCGTTGATCACAACGGCCACTCCGTCTTTTATGAACATACGCGCGATTCGGAAACGGGAGAGTGGAAGCAGCAGCGATTTTCGTTCAGCTTGAATGACGAGATGCATTCCTGATGTCTATTCAATAGTTGTGTGTTGCCGTGCGACACCTCGTTATTGTTCCAAGAAAACCTCTCAGCAGCAACAAACCAAACCAACGACTTTTAAACGACAACAATCAACGCGTTGAAAAAGCCGCGATGAGCGCTCGGGGGTCGGATTGCGTTTCCTTAGCCTCGAAGAAAACGAGACAGGGCTTTGGGGGGGGGGGCAAGAAATTATTGAAAGGCGGCCAACAGCCTGGGAGATTACTTGTCTCTGACAAAAGCATGTTCCGGCATCGAGTATTACACCCGCGAGGGAGGAAAAGGTAGATACGAAATAAAAATTGAGCACTGAGCTAACAGATATGGGTTGGGCTGTCCCAGCATCGGACAACGACAAATTAGATGCGGAGCTCTTCTTTGGTTTTTTTTTCCCCCTGTTTGTTCTTCAAGTTTCAAAGCGACATTCGAACGTGTTCGCTTCGTCTTTTTGCCTTCTCTTTCAGCTTTCCATCCAGCTCAGTTGAGTTTTTCAGTCTTCTTTCGTTGGTTTTTTTTTTTTTTTAATTTGCCAACATGCTGTCGTATCGGAGTATGACTCGGAGACAGCGCGAGTTGTATGATAAAGTCAAGAATGCGAGAGGAGAACTGAGGTTAGTAGCCGAAGCTATTGCAACAGTGTGACTGCGCGTGTATTGACTGTACTGCATGGAGGACAGCCTGCCAGAGGAAGAGATTGGTGATGCTGGCGCGAGGGCGATTGCTGAGGCACTCAAAGTGAACGCGACTGTGACCACGCTTGCGTAAGGCATCTCGCTCAAACTGATGGATGCGAGCGAGTAATCCAGTGACAATACAGAGTCTTCGCTGATGTCGAGGACAGTCTGGGGAAGAATCAGATTGGCGATGCAGGCGCGCGAACGATTGCTGAGACACTCAAAGTGAACACGACGCTGACTCAGCTCTTGTAAAGCATCTCGCTTGAATATGCATGTGAGTGGCTGATCCAATAGTCGCATTGAGATGCATTATTGACGGACAAAGGACAGCTTACAGAGGAACCAGATACGGGAAGGTGGAATGAACGCGATTGCTGAAGCACTCAAGGTGAACGCGTCGGTGACTGCGCTCGGGTAGGCAAAATCACGTTTGGTGATGCATGTAAGTCAGTAATCTAGAGTCTTCGCTGAATGTCTAGGACAGTCTTGGTGATAATCAGATTGGCGACGCAGGCGCGCGGGCAATTGCCGAGACACTCAGAGCGAACACGACGCTGACTTGGCTCAAGTGAGGCATCTCGCTTGAACTGATGCATGTGATTGAGCAATCCAGTGGTGGGATCGCTGACGGAGAGGATGGACAGTCTGTGCCAAAATCAGATTGGCGACGCGGCAGCGCAGGCAATTGCTGAAGCACTCAAAGTAAACACGACGCTGACCAAGCTGTAGTGAGTCATTTCATTTCACTTTGACTGAGGATGATCCATCGGAGGGCAATCAGAGCACTCACTAGTTGGGAGTGGACAGTCTGTTGGACATTCAGATTGGTGAAGCTGGAGCAAAGGCGATCGCTGAAGCGCTCAAGGTGAACGCGACTGTGACCACGCTTGAGTAAGGCATCTCGCTTGAACTGATGCATGTGAGTGAGACATCCAGTGACAATACAGAGTGCTCACGGATGGAGGCATGAACAGTCTAGACAAAAATCAGATTGGCGATGCTGGAGCGCAGGCGATTGCTGAAGCACTCAAAGTGAACACGACAGTCACTCGGCTCTAGTGAGCATCTCATATTAACTGATGCATGTGAGTGGGTGATACATGACAGCAGGAGTGCTCACTGATGAAAGGAATGGACAGTTTGTGGCTGAATCTGATTGGCGACGCTGGAGCGCAGGCTATTGCTGAAGCACTCAAAGTGAACACGACGCTGACTGTGCTCAAGTAAGCAATCTCAGAGTTACTGATGAATATTCCGAAGAGAGCATGGAGAGTGCTCACTGCTGGAGGGTCGACCAGTCTGAGCAAAAAGATTGGCGATATTGGAGCGCAAGCTATTGCTGAAGCACTCAAAGTGAACACGACTCTGACTTGGCTCAAGTAAGTTTTTTTTTTTTTTCGTCTAAAAGCTTTATTACGAATAACAAAGAAAAAGAACGTAGGAAGGATATGAGACAGTTGGATGTCGCATAATAACACACCAAAAAAGGCATGCTTAGGAGTGCTCAAGAGCTCACAGAGGAACTCGAACAGATGATCAGCCTAGCTGACGGTGGATGGATCAGGCTTTCCCCACCTATACACCACGAAAGACATGTTGCTAGCCATTTCGGTTCACTAACAAGTAGACGGCTGGCAGGCGGTGGGACAGCACACTGTCGTAAGGAGCGACAATTCAGATCGAAACCAACCGCTCACCACACAAGTCGCGGGTACTAGGTGTACGCGAGGGCAACCAGTTGCGTGGCAAGACGTTCATTGGTCCGGATCTCCAAGGTCTGGTGGACCACTTCTTCGGGAGTGAGAGAGACCTTGGTGCATCAGTAGCGGGAACGAAGAGTTGAAGGTGGGCCACTGTGCCTCGGGACCTGGCAGGAAGCAGCACGAGAGGAGAAAAGAAAATGGAGATCGGAACAACGTGACGAGCTGGAGCTCGCCGACGCGAAGACAGGGGCGTGGGGGCCAGCCACTGTGTTCAGCCATGAAGGCAGAGGACGTTTGGTCTGTCTGGAAGACAGGGAGGACGTGCCCGGTGACGGGCGGGGCCTGCCGCGAGGGCAGGACGATGGAGAGTGCCGCGTGGCGGCGAGATGGGTTGAGATGGTAGAGAGAGAAGCCGCGTACCCCGTATTGCCCGAGTTACCAGCTCGGGGCTTGAATGATGGTGACAACCAGTTTCCGAGGCCATCACATCGCCATGCTGATTGGGCGACGGGATGCCGCTGCACCCGAGTCCTGAGGAGCAGCGGTAGTTGACACCCAATTCTATGACGACCCCAAAAATCACCACAAAAAAGAAGACTCGCTCAAGTAAGTCATCTCGCTTGATCCGATGAATGTGCGTGGTGGTACATCTGAGGGAATTCAGAGTCTTTGCTGATGTCTAGGACAGTCTTGGTGACAATCAGATTGGCGATGCAGGCGCGCGAGCAATTGCTCAAGCACTCAAGGTGAACACGACGTTGCCTGCGCTCGAGTAAGGCATCTCACTTTGACTGATGTATGTGAGTGGGTGATTCAGCAGAGGGTAATCAGAGTGCTCAATGAGAGATGGGACTTGGACAGCCTGGGTGAGAATCAGATCGGCAATCTTGGCATGATGGCGATTGCTGAAGCACTCAAATTGAACACGTCATTGACCGAGCTCAAGTAAGTCATCTTACATGTATTTTGACAGATGCTTGGGTGATTTAACAGAGGGCACTAAAGAGCTCACCTATGAAAATGGACAGTCTGTACGAGAATCAGATTGGTGATGAAGGAGCGAAGGCGATTGCTGAAGCTCTCAAGGTGAACACATCGGTGAAGAAGCTCAAGTATGTTGCTCTGCTCGTTGCTCGTATTGAACTTTAAGTCAGAATCGATCAGAACTTGCCTCTTGTCTCGTTGCTTACTTGTCGAGAAACAGTCTAGCTTTTAATTGCATTGGCAAGGTTGCGGCTCAGGCAATTCAGGACGCACGCCCTTTGACTGAACTGAAGTATGTGTTTCGAGCCCTTGATGCTCATTCAATGCTTCTCCAAGCAGTGGAGCGGCTTCGCTGACTGCTGATGCATCCTGCTGCTTGTTCGTCGCATAGACTCAACTACCAGATAAACCCACTTGCGTTTGCCTTACGTCCACGATTGGCAACTGCTGAAGACCTGCAGATCGTGTTCCGAATGCTGACCAGCGGGTTGGAGCTGGAGAATCAGTCCGCATCTCTACCTGCACTACCAGCTGAGATTGCTGATCTCATCATGGACGAGGCATTTTATTGGCAAGGCGTGGAGCGAGTGAATTTGATTGGCGGGACCGCCGATGGTGTTCTGAAAGTGACAGTGCCTCAAAGCATCAATGGGAATTCGATCCGCATGAAAGGAATTCGGGTGCTTCGGGACAAGAGCACAAAAGGCAAGTCGAAACAGAACTGCGTGTTTTACTTGACTGTTCGAGATGAGCAAGGTGTTGTTCGATACGAATGTGCTGCGAAGCCGACTTTCGTCGACTCGACCATTCGACTTGCGACAATCTGGCCAGCGAGGCATCATGTCATCCGACAAATGCGCGAGGGCTGGGAGGTTCAAGTTCAACCCAGCGAGCGTCCCAGCGATGACGTACTTGAGTATCTTTATGTCGGATATGTTTAACATCATATGAGACCTTGGTAGGGTTAGCCAGGCAATGCTGTTGTAGAAAAGTGTGCTGTATTTCACTTTGCAGACTGAACTGCAATTCCAAATGCATGCAAACAAACAATACAAAGACATCAACGCCGAGTCTTCTTAGCAAAGAACGACCCAGTCGGGACCGCAGAGCCTGCGGGTCCTGACACTTGTCAGGTTTCTGGATGCAACCTGCCACTTTGAATGATTTCTTGCATGTTTTCTCACCCTTGTCTTTCTTCCTGTTTTTCTTCTATCTTGCTCTGATTTGTCTTGTCTGATTTTCTGAGTTGATGATGACAAATATGTTTGTCTGTCAGTCGTCAAAATTTGATCAACCTGATTCGATTTGGATCCTTTCTTGTCTTGTCTTTATTAAATCCCCAAAATCCCCAATTCCTTGTCCTGCCTTGCGCCAACACTTGAGTACCCTTCCCTGTCCAGTCCGGGATCCTAACAGTTTGACGACTCAGCCCCTTACTCACCTGTTGGTTCTGTGAAAGAAGTTCTTGTCCGCGCTTACGTCATCCCCGTTCGCGTTTTCCACTCGCTTTTCCAAGCTTCGCGAATTTTCTCTTCGCTTCTCGAATTTTCTCCTCGCTTCTTTCTCCCTCTCCTTCATCAACACCGTATCTCCCCGGTGTCTGGTGTTCTCTGTCGATATCTGTCGACTTCCTGGGGTATTTCTTGTGCGTACATACGGCTGGGGAACTCCCTCATTCGATTGCGCAATCCGTGCGTTTTCTTGCGTCATTTTCGCACTACCACAACTTCGACTCTCGAAGGGGTAGTCCTGTGACTCTCCCTCTCCCTCTCACACGCACACTCTGTCTGTGTTGGTACTTCTACCATTCCTGCTTCTATCGCATCCTGCGGCATCCATCCATCACAAGGGAAGACAAACTAAAAAAAAAAAAAAAATTCGCCGGGGAAAAATTTCACCTGGGGAATTCCCGATTGCGCAATATTGCATCATCTCCGTTTCGGCTAATTGCGTAATTCCCTTCTGGTTTCCTATTTAAGCAAAACCCTTTTTCTGATTATCAATCAGTCTTCATTTCTTCATCTTTCTCTTTTCTCAAGTCTTCATTTTCCAAGTCTTCATTTCTCAAGTCTTTCTTCTCTCCTGCCTTCTTCCTCTTGTCCCCCTTTGCTCTTCTTGCCCCTAGCACGAGTTTAGACTCCCTCTTGCTATCTCACTTCTCCTTCTCTTGGCCTTCGCTATGAGTACTTCGTCTGTTCCCGGTGTCCAAACGCGCGCTGCCGCCGCTGCGTCTACGCCAACTCCTGCCCCTTCGGCAACTCCTCCTGCCCCTTCGGCAACCTCCACTGCTCCTCCAGCAGCTACCAATCAATCCTCGTCTTCCGCCCCTCCGGCAATTCCCTCTCAACTTCCCAGCCAATCGTCATCGTCTGCCTCTCCGGCAGTTCCCGCCACTCCGGCAATTTCCTCATCTCAGCCACCCATCCAACTCCCTTCCGCTCCGATTCCTCCTACGTGTCATGCCCCACTGGCATGCCTACTTACTTGCATGCATTACCTTGTATTGTTTGTCATGTCTCCCATACGGGGAATGGTTCATTCGTCAATATACCTTTATTCATGAACATTGCCTGACAATCGACGTACCTTTGCACTGACTCTGACAATTTGACGAATCAACATTTTGTCACCCAGTGTTCATCGACAGACTCTTCTCCCCGACTGCCACGACTGCTGCATCTCAAGACGCCGCAGTGATCACGACTCGTTTTCTCTCTCTTTCTGTTCTGCCACGTTTCTTTCATTTTTTTTTCTCATTTCATTTCATTTTTCTTCGCTTCCTTCTCTTTCTCCCCTCATTCCTTGCATTTTTGTTTTCACTTTGCTTCGTTCTTCCACATTCCCCACCACGACTGCTGTGTTCGAGACACCGCAGTGATCAAGACCCCTTTTCGACCCCAGCACTGCAATCGCACTCGGCACTGCTGTGGCCGTCTTTCTTTGTTATCTTTTCCCCACATCTTCACGTGTTTTCCTTTTTCAGTTCTTTGCGGTTTTCACTTTTCTCGCACTTTTTTCTCAATCTTCAAGATCTCACCATGAGCGACGCTGGCCCCTCGAACGCCAGTGGCGACACGGACACCGATAGCAACACGTCTATGCTCAGTCCCGAGCAAATGGCACAGGGTATCGAGCAAAACAATGCCGAGATCCTGGCTGAGATAGACACCAGCGTCACGGCCTCCATGAGTTTTAACGACCTGTGCAAGTTCTTCGGCGTGTCAAAGTTCGATGGCAATGCCGACAACCTGGATCGTTTTGTGAGAAATTTTTCGAATCGTTGCAAGATGGTCTCACTGACTGAAAAGGACAAGGTTACCGTCCTCATTACCTGCTTGTCGGACTCGGCACTGGAGTTCATCATGGACGAGCTGGACGACAAACCGGGTAGCACTTCGGACGAGCTGCTGGCCGCGCTCAAGAGAAAGTTCAGCGACGAAACGACTGGAGCGCGTGCGCGCCAGCTACTGGCCGACCTGCGCTACACGGCACGCAGCGTGAAGGAGGTGGTCGAGACGGTTGAGAGGCTGAGGCGCATTCGCGGCATCAACATCACCGAGGACGGCATCAAGCAGGACTTGCTCGCAGCTCTGCCGCCCGTCGTGTACGCCACCCATGCCCTCAACTGGTCCTTGGATGAGACGTTGGCGAACATCAAGGCCTCGATCCTGTATTCGATGCAATTCGAGCCGAAGCGCAGAAACAACGGCAACAGGGTGAGCGACAACACCCCCCTTGACAACAGCGACAACCGCGGTCACAACAACAGCAACAGCAACAACAGCAACAACAGCAACAACGCCGGTCGCAATGGTGGCAACTATGCGACTTACAACAATTCGGCTCGCGGCAACGGCAACGGTAACGGCAATCGCAACGGCAACGGCAACAGGGCAGCGCACAACAACAAGCCGGGCCCGTCGCAGCGCTCGTCCTCTTCGCCAATCACTGACAAGGAGCGCGCGGAATGCTTGGCGAAAGGCCTCTGCTACAAGTGCAGGGAGCCGGGTCACATTGCCAGCAGGTGCCTCACGCGCTTCTCCAAGAAGCAGCTCGCTGCCGCCCTGTTCGCGCACTGGGCTGCCGACGACAACGACGACGACGACGACGAGCCGCAGCAGCAAGGCCAGCAGGGCCAATCCCAGCAGGGAAAAGCCCAGCCCACCGCCAGGGCCATCTGACGAGTGGGCAAGAAAACGGCGCCTTTGTTTTTCCAGCTCGTGTTTGCAACCTGGACCGTCCCGAGTCCCAGCCTGTGAGCACGCCCGTTCTGGTTGACAGTGGCGCTACTGTAACGTTGATGGATGACGAGTTCGCAAATAAATTGTCTGTCAAACGTTCACGTATGGCCACACCAATCACAGTCCAATCAGTCAATGGGCAACCATTGAAAATCAGCGAGCAATGCAGAGTCGGCCTTTCGCTCGGCAAGCACCGTGAGGTGATCCAGCCTCTGATCACATCGACGCCAGTCGTACCTCTCATCCTTGGGGCGGACTGGCTGGAAAAGAACAACCCTCAAATCGACTTCAAACAACGAACAATGCACATCCCTGTGCAAAGCAGTCAGTCCTCTGCTTCGACACCCTCGACGGCCGGCTGTCGCCCTGGCCTCCTCCCTACGCCTCCCCACAGCGCGTTATTGACACCGACACTCACAGCCCAGCGTGTGGCAGCGCCGCGGCTGCGACAGAACCAGACAACACGAACTGCGCGTGGCGGGCGCACCAACGACGAGCGAACGGCAAAGCGCTTTGACACCGACGCGGCTCCTGCGGCCGCCCCGACAGTGCCTCGCCCTGCGCAGGCAGCACCATCAGAACCAGCATCGAAAACTACCCCAGGAGGCAGCGACTCTGACGAGGTCAGAAACAGCGCAAGCAACACAGTCAGCGAAAACCCAACGCCTGCGCCACCGCTGCTCCCACCCCCTCAGTCGCACCCAGGCCCGTCGCGCGGCACACCCCAGAATCGCCGTCAAATTCTGAGTCTGGCGAGGCCACGCGCACACCGGCCAGCAGTGCACAGGCGGCAGGCGGGCGCGAGGAGACGACATCTGTGCCCAGCAA
>NW_011887303.1:555484-556618 GCF_000151315.2 Capsaspora owczarzaki ATCC 30864 | reverse complement strand
CCGTTGGAATCAGCGTCGCAAGCTGCACCTGATGATGTCCATGACGAGGCCGCGGACGACAACTCGGGTGACCGTGGTGACGAGAAAGACTGGTTTGACCGCATTCCCAAAGTGTACCAGTCGTTTGCATCAGTGTTTGACCCCGAAGCAGCTGCGCAGCTACCACCGCATCGTGAAGGCTATGACATGCACATTGAGCTCATGCCGGGCGCGAAGCTGTTCCACGCAGCAATGCGTCCGCAATCACCCGCGCAGCAGGACGCTCTGAAGAAGATGGTTGACAAGGGCCTCGCCAACAAGACCTTGACCACGTCCATCTCTGATGTCACATCAGCACCGGTCTTTGCCGACAAAAAAACTGGTGAAATTCGAGTCTGCTTTGACTTTCGCCCACTGAACAAGGCGACGGTGCGAATTCGCTATCCGACTCCCGATCCCATTCGTTTGCTCGAGCGCCTGCGCAAAGCGAAGATCATTTCCAGGTTCGATCTTACGTGTGCCTATGGACAGTGTCAGGTTTCTGGATGCAACCTGCCACTTTGAATGAATTCTTGCATGTTTTCTCACTCTTGTCTTTCTTCCTGATTTTCTCCTGTCTTGCTCTGATTTGTCTTGTCTGATTTTCTGGTTTGATGATGACAAATATGTTTGTGTGTCAGTCGTCAAAATTTGATCAACCTGATTCGATTTGGATCCTTTCTTGTCTTGTCTTTATTAAATCCCCAAAATCCCCAATTCCTTGTCCTGTCTTGCGCCAACACTTGAGTACCCTTCCCTGTCCAGTCCGGGATCCTAACAGTTTGACGACTCCGCCCCTTACTCACCTGTTGGTTCTGTGAAAGAAGTTCTTGTCCGCGCTTACGTCATCCCCGTTCGCGTTTTCCTCCGCTCGCTTTTTCCACGCTTCGCGAATTTTCTCTTCGCTTCTCGAATTTTCTCCTCGCTTCTTTCTCCCTCTCCTTCATCAACACCGTATCTCCCCGGTGTCTGGTGTTCTCTGTCAATACCTGTCGACTTCCTGGGGTATTTCTTGTGCGTACATACGGCTGGGGAACTCCCCCACTCGATTGCGCAATCCGTGCGTTTTCTTGCGTCATTTTCGCACTACCACAACTTCGACTCTCGAAGGGGTAG
>NW_011887303.1:553432-555384 GCF_000151315.2 Capsaspora owczarzaki ATCC 30864 | reverse complement strand
TCCTGTGACTCTCTCCCTCTCCCTCTCACACGCACACTCTGTCTGTGTTGGTACTTCTACCATTCCTGCTTCTATCGCATCCTGCGGCATCCATCCATCACAAGGGAAGACAAACTAAAAAAAAAAAAAAAATTCGCCGGGGAAAAATTTCACCTGGGGAATTCCCGATTGCGCAATATTGCATCATCTCCGTTTCGGCTAATTGCGTAATTCCCTTCCGGTTTTTCTATTTAAGCAAAACCCTTTTCCTGATTATCAATCAGTCTTCATTTCTTCATTTTTCTCTTTTCTCAAGTCTTCATTTTCCAAGTCTTCATTCCTCAAGTCTTTCTTCTCTGTTGCCTTCTTCCTCTTGTCCCTCTTTTCTCTTCTTGCCCCTAGCACGAGTTTAGACTCCCTCTTGCTATCTCACCTCTCCTTCTCTTGGCCTTCGCTATGAGTACTTCGTCTGTTCCCGGCGTCCAAACGCGCGCTGCCGCCGCTGCGTCTACGCCAACTACCGCCCCTTCGGCAACTCCTGCCCCTTCGGCAACTCCCGCCCCTTCGGCAACCTCCACTGCTCCTCCAGCAGCTACCAATCAATCCTCGTCCTCCGCCCCTCCGGCAATTTCCTCTCAACTTCCCAGTCAATCGTCATCGTCTGCCTCTCCGGCAGTTCCCGCCACTCCGGCAATTTCCTCCTCTCAGCCACCCGTCCAACTCCCTTCCGCTCCGGTTCCTCCTACGCTATCCCTCTCAGCTGATCACACTGGCAATTATCGCTCAAGCCATTGCGCAGCATCAGTCCTCCATCCAACCCGTTGTTGTTGCTTCCTCTGTTCCTCCGCCTCTGCGTCCTCAGCTCACCCTGCCGGAATTCTTCACCGGCAAGGATCCTTCCAAGACCAGAGACTTTCTGCTTCAGGTCAGGCGCTATGTCGGCAATTTCCCCGATCTGCCCGACCACCAGCGAATTAGTACTGTGATCGACCGTACTCGTGAAACCGCGTTCACTTGGTGTAACACAGTTGCTTCTGACCCTTCTGCTCCTCTTTCCTTTGATGAGTTTCTTTCCCTTCTAGAGAGACGTTTCGGAGATCCAAATGCCGCTTTTCGCGCAAATGGTCTGTGTCAGGTTTCTGGATGCAACCTGCCACTTTGAATGATTTCTTGCATGTTTTCTCACTCTTGTCTTTCTTCCTGATTTTCTTCTGTCTTGCTCTGATTTGTCTTGCTCTGATTTTCTGATTTGATGATGCCAAATATGTTTGTCTGTCAGTCGTCAAAATTTGATCAACCTGATTCGATTTGGATCCTTTCTTGTCTTGTCTTTATTAAATCCCCAAAATACCCAATTCCTTGTCCTGTCTTGCGCCAACACCTGAGTACCCTTTCCCTGTCCAGTCCGGGATCCTAACAGTTACCTGGCCAATAGCTCTATGCCCCCAACCCGTGGGAATCGGAGTCTCACAAGGTACTCTACAAACATCTAACAACGAGCGATTCAAACAGCACATCTCGGGCAGACTCACTGGGTTGAACCTGAACTTGCCAACCCACGCGGATTTGCCTGATGATAGGAGTACTCGCTGGCCAGAGCGTCGCGGACACGAGCGTAGAATTGACAAACGTCGCTTTCGCCGCGTATTCATATTGAACAGCACCTTGCTCATCTCGAACAATCAAGTCAAAGACGTTGTCACCGATGCGGTAGTAAAGATTCTTCGTGTCCCGAACCACTTGAATTGCTTTCACACGGGTCGAATTACCATGGATGCTTTGAGGCACTGTGACCTTGACAGGACGGTCTTCGTACGGGTCTCGTTTGGTATGCTGTACGCCTTGCCAGTGTTGCGCTTCGTCCATAATGATGTCTGCGATCTCGGCTGGTAATGCTGGCAGAAATGTGGACTGATCTTTCAGCTCCGGTCCGCTGGTCAGCAAGCAAAACACGGTCTGAAGGTCGTCAGCGG
>NW_011887303.1:542491-543781 GCF_000151315.2 Capsaspora owczarzaki ATCC 30864 | reverse complement strand
AACCCTTTGCGAAGGAGTTCCTTGATTTCCACTTCGAGAGTGGAGAGCTCTTCAGGAGACATCTTGTACAGAGGAGCAGCACGGAGGGAAGACTCGTCCTTGAGTTTGATTTCAAGGTCGAAGCCTCGACGGTGAGGAGGCAGAGTTTCAGCAGATTTCTTGTCAAAGAGATCAGAGAAGTCTTGATACTCGGACGGAAGTTGAACCTTGGGCGCAGGAACTGGAAGCTCAGCAGGAGCAGTAGCAGAGGCAGAAGCAAGAACTTCGTCAACCGAAGGGTTGGACGAAACAGGAGGTAAACCGTGGAAGTGCACCTTGTCGGTAGCAACGTCGATGGAAGCACGGTGGGCCTTGAGGAGATCGCAGCCGATGATGATGTCGTGGGAGGCATTCGGAAGGATGAGGAGGGGATGATCGACAGACAGGTTGGAAACGACAATCCGGAGAGGAGTAGTCAGACCCTTGATGGGGACAGGAGTGTTGTTGACGGAGTAGAGGCATGGAATAGCCTCAGGAGGACCCAGAGGAAGGTGGTGCTTTTCAGCAAAGGTGGAACTGGACACGGAACGAGAGGCACCAGTATCGATGAGGGCAATGGCTGAAATTCCATTGACCTCCATTGACCTCGACAGAAACCTCGAAAGACTTGACGTGGGCGGTGAGAACGGAGGAGTGTTCCTTTTTGTTGTTGTTGTTGTTGTTGGTTTTTGGTTGCTGGGATTTCTTGGGACAGTCTGTGGCGGAATGACCTTTTTCGCCACAGAACATGCAGAGGCCGAGGGTGCGGCGACGCTCTTTCTCTTCAGGCGCGAGGTGGCCGTTCTGGAGATTGAGCGAAGGCTTGGACGGAGCAGCGGCCGGAGGATGGGGAGTGCCAGAGGAAGACGAACGATTGGAAGAATTGTTCGGACGAGAAGGAAAAGGAGAATTGGCAGAGCGGTGACTGGTAGACGAGTCAGGGCCTGCGCGAGGGTACTTGATGCGCATGGTGGCGGCAGTCGCAGAAATCTCGTTGAGGTAGTGATCAAGAGAGAGGTCGTGGTTGGCACGGAGATGACGAGACTCCAGCTGGAGACGATCGGGCAAGAGGGATTCGACGACGTGGAAGAAAGGCGTCGGTGCCCAGAGTGCAGCCTTGGTCGCGAATGGAGCGGACGAAGGTAAACAGCTCATCGATTGTGCGGCCGGAGGGAGTAGGGCCAAGAAGCAGACCATTTTGCGCGAAAACGCGGCTTTTTGGATCTCCGAAACGTTCTCTCTAGAAGGGGAAAGAAGCTCTATCAAAGGAAA